>NW_016107858.1:828719-865944 GCF_001604975.1 Cebus imitator
TTCTTTTTTAACTCCTTTTTTTTTTTCCCTTCAGAAAATGGCCTCTTTAATATTCAGATGCCTAAGCCAGAAACCTGATTCATCTTAGACTCTTTCCACTCCCTCACTCCCACATTATCCTGTGGATTCTGTCTCCGAAATGTTTTAAATACATCCCTGTCCCTTCCTCCTCTTTCTCTGTCATAGGCCCTCTCCACCTTTTACCTGTTTCACTGACAATCTGCTAGTTAATATCTCTGTCTCCAGTTTTGCTCTATTCCAAAGTACTATCGAAATAATTTTTTTTTTGAGACAGTCTTACTGTGTTGTCCAGGATGGAATCTGGTGGTGAGATCTTGGTTCACTGCAACCTCTGCCTCCCGGGTTCTAGGTCCCTCTGCCTCTGAGAATCCAGTTCTGTCCTGTAGGGTGAGCCTTTTTTTCTTTTGAGATGAAGTTTCACTCCTGTTGCCCAGGCTGTAGTGCAGTGGCGTGATCTTGGCTCACTGCAACCTCCGCCTCCCGGGTTCAAGCAATTCTTCCACATCAGTCGTCTGTGTAGCTGGGATTACAGGCAAGTGCCATCATACCCCGCTAATTTTTTTTTTTTTTTTAGTAGAGACAGTGTTTCACCATGTTGCCCAGGCTAGTCTTGAACTCCTGAGCTCAGGCAATCCACCTGCCTCGGCTTTCCAAAGTGCTGGGATTATAGGCATGAGCCACCGTACCCAGCCAAGTTCAAATTTCTTATCATGAGACAGACCTTTCCTCTTCCGGCCCCTTGCTCATTTCTTTTTACTCTCTCCAAAAACAATCTTTCTCAAGAAAATACCTACTTATTAAAAAGGCTTTTAGTTCTTTAACGGCTCCATGACCTGGTACATTCTGTTCCCTCCTCCTCTCTGCCCTTCCTCTACTTGCCTGCTTTGTCCATTTGTTCACCCAGAAGCCTCCTCCAGCCCTTAGAGCTCATTCTAAGAGTCTTCTCTTTCTCCTGCTTCCGCCAGCTACCTATTAGTAAGATCCTTCTTCCTCCATGCTTCTGTTAATAATTTTTGTCACTTTATATTGGACTGCGTATTTGTCACACTCTATACAGTGTGGTCCCTGAAAGGAAGACGTTTATCTTATGATTTCTAGAGATACCTAGCACTTTGCATTATGGTAGATATTCAGAGAATGGCTGACTGACTGAATGAATGAATGAGAAGAGTAGGAAAAACAGAATATGCATAAACTGGTGAGAAAAATATAAGAAGAATATAATGATACATTTAAAGAAATGCACCTTCTTTTGGAATGCCCAGTGCCTGGGCCTGGACACAAGCTGACTGTTTTTCAAAGATGGCCTCATGTCTTTCTACCTAACTTGCTGTGTCTTTTAGGAAGATCCGTAGGGACGGAGGGAAGCAGGTAAAAGAAGAGATTGCTAATAGTCCTCTTGAATCAGCCCTCCTATTTCATCTAACCCCTTTCTATATCTGAAAAAGAGGAAAAAAGCCCCCTCAGTAGGTGTACGGAAATCACAGAACATTAATTTTTGTTCTGTTTGGATCCAAGCAAAATAACTAAGAAATTTGTTCTTTTGCTCTTTTGCTTTTTCTTCCAACAACGTTTCTATTTGAACAGTGCCCAACTATAAAATTTAATGATAGAAGGAATTTAAGCCTTCAGTTAGAATACACTGTGATTCCTTCCGTCTCAGAAATTTTGAAATTCCATGAAGTGGTGCGTTCTAGGCTGTATCAGTCAACAGGGCATTTATTAGGAGAAATTTGCTGTTAGGTTTTAAAGCTGGTGGCTCATGCCTGTAATCCCAGCACTTTGGGAGGCTGAGGCGGGCGGATCACTAGGTCAAGAGATCAAGACCATCCTGGCCAACATGGTGAAACCCTGTCTCTACCAAAAATACAAAAATTAGCTGGGCGTGGTGGCACATGCCTATAGTCCCAGCTACTCGGGAGGCTGAGGGAGGAGAATTGTTTGAATCCAGAAGGCAGAGGTTGCAGTGAGCCGAGATCGCGCCACTGCACTCCAGCCTGGCGCCTGGCAACAGAACAAGACTCTGTCTCAAAAAAAAAAAAAAAAGAAAAAAAAAGAACTGCCTTTCTTAGGAGATGATCTGACCAAAATGCTTCCCCCTAAAGCGCTTCAATCCCAAGACAGAGGCTATTGGGAGAAGTACCAAGACTAGGACTTTCTTGAGAATAAGAGTAGCTTGGACATTTCCAAGAGGATGAGGCATTGATTACAGAGGTAGGTGAGATCATTAGCACTTCCAAAGCTTGATATGCAAGGGCTTCCATCAGAAAGGAGTTAGCATGCTTTGTCACAGAGGGATGGAGCCACAGGAGGCTTGCTAATGCTTGTGTGTGCATGTGAGTTGCAGAGCAGTAAGGCACACAATTTCAAGGTGTGTTTGTTAAAGCTGCAATGGCACATAAAATTTGAAACAGATAGTCAGCAATGGAGCAGAAAGGCAGTCAGACCTGCTGGGTCACTAGCAAGGCCGCCCTGGAAGTAGATAAGGGGATCTGTACTTCAGAAGGAAAGAGAGATTGGTTCCTGGCCGGGGAAGGGGGGAAGGGGCGGGCTCCTAAGACGAGAAGGGTTTAAGCTTCATTGTGCAGGAACACTACTTGCTTTCACTTCTTGTGGTCTCATTATTTCCCCACATATTTTCCTTCAACAGAGTTAGGCACTATTCTCATCGAAGGTCAGTTACATGCCAAATTTGATGCTTTAAAGATATTGAGTTTTGTGCCATTAATTGTGGAGCATACCTGTTTGATAAGTGAAATATTTTCTTCTTGCTGTTGCTTGACTTGAAATTAATGACTGGGTCCCATTTTATCTTTCTCTCCCAAATTTCCTTTAGGCATATACCAAGTTTGTGTGGAAATGTCAACTCAAATAGAATGTTTTGGAAATAAGTTATCTGTGATTGTGAAAAGCAGGCCAGAGTAGAATGCTCTTACTGAACTTACTGATGATGTTACTGTTGAAACAGTGTTAATACTCTCCATTAAGAAGATTTCAACAAACCAAAAATTCTCTTCTGAAAAATGTTACTTGATTTCCTCAATTCTGTACAGTCCATGAATTCACTTGTACAAGAAAATATCACCAAAGCCAATGGGTTTGTAAAATGCTCTTGATGGAACTGTGTGTGTGTCAGCAGAAAGTTGATTGGGAAGGGGCTGTTTTTCTTAGAAAACAAAAAATTAATAAAATAAATCACAGCCCCTTCACTACGTAAAATAAAACCGTAAACAGATAGTATCCGCATTGGAGTGAAACTCCTTAGTCACCTTGGAAGAGGTTCTTTTCCTCCTATCAAGCTTCCCAACGACCTAGACTCTATTTCCCACAGGGCCCAATTTAATGCTTTTTTTCTAGCTTCCATACAAGATCAGTTAGTAAAAGGTGCCTGATGCAATAACTTTACATATTCAGGATCTTTCTGTGATTAGCTGCCACCTCTCAGTCCCTCTCCAAGATAAATGTGGAGTATCTTAAACATAAAGAAACACGATTCATCCTTTACACGAAAGCCAATGAAACTTTAGCATTATGGCCCATGACTTCCAAGGCCCTGCATCTAAGTAATTTTGAATATTCTTTTCTTCAGGAGGGTCCCCTGAATTGAGTAAGCTTCAGACGCCACAAAACCTGGACCCCCTCCTGCCTACACATACATTTTGCTCTCAGGTACCAAGCTAGCCTGTTTCCCAGTAAGGCCCAACATTCAATTTTCACCTGAAGAATGGACCCTACAGTTGCTCAATCCAGACACATATTGGAGAAATAGAGCAATTACACAGCGAAGTTTCTGGCATATTTCCTGCCTCAACCGTTGTGCCCTGTTGTCTTTAGAAATGCTTTCCACCAACAAGATCCTCTGTCTTGATGCTAAATGTCTTCATGATAAATTTTACAAATATTGCCCCCTCTCCACCAACTTTACAACTGTTAGGTACGCTGTGCCCTTGATTACGGACTGTCAATGAAGATTAATCAAAAGGAAAATAATTGTAAGAAGCAGTAGTTTAGAGTTCTAGCGACAAGAAGACGGGAAGTGTAAGTGTTGTGTTGGTTATCTAGAAAAGGGCTGGCCTCTGGTAAGGGGAAGGGGGTGGCAGTGAGTAGATCTGGAGGAAAGGGAATTAAACATCTGCCAAGCACCTCCTGTGTCCCGAGAGCTATGTCAAATATCTACTGGGCACTTACTACATACCAAGAACTATGAGCAAGAGTGTTTTGTATCTGTATTGCATGGAATCCTGGGAGACAACAATCTCCATTCCAATTTCTCTAAAAGTTTGCTTAAAGATTCAATATTTCATAATTTAAATGAGTGTGTAAAGAAGAGGTAAGGCCTATCCCAGGGGATTTGAGCTGGGTCTCGGGAATTCCGAATCACAGAATAGCTCCCAAAGCAACCAGCCTTTTAGGACACTTGTAATTTAACAGAGGTAGAGGTGCAAAGGTGGGTTATCAAACTTGCAGCGTATCTTTGCTGTGACGTAATGAGCACTCACCAAGAGGAAGAACGCACACTGATAATAGCTAGCAACTTGTAAGTTCTGTCTCAGGGCTATTTTCTTCTGAGATGGATGGTGTTAGCAGTTCTGCGGGAGGGATGTAAGCCTCGTCTACTAATGTATTTGTAGTTACATTGTGAAAACAGTAGTGGAAATCCATGGAAGGGTTGTATGGGCTTGACCAAGTGATTTCGCCTCTTTGAGCTGACATTTTCTCCTGTATACAATTAAAAGGTTAGAGTAGAGGATGGCTAACAGCCTTTAGATTCTTGACGGTCTGTGATGTAGTCATTGGCAAGTACACTGGGTGATTAAAGAATAACTAGCTTGGTTTTATCGTGGCTGAAGATGGGATACAGCGTGAAAAAAAATGGAATTCAAGAGAATCAACAGCAGTGTTGTCCACTCGAATGTTCTGCAGAGATGGAAATGTTCTCTATCTGCGCTGTCCGATATGGTAGCCACCTGTTACGTGCGGCTACTGAGTACTTGAAATTAAGCTAGTGTGACTAAAGAGCTGAATTTTTAATTTTTTATTCATTAATTTAAATTTAAATGGTCATATATAGGTAGTGGTTACCATATTGGACCAGATAGAGATCAACTTTAGCTAAGCCAGACTTCAGATATAAAGATAAAAGAAGAAGAGTGTGGTTTGAGAAGTGTTTCAATAGAAGAATAAAGGAAGGCAGAGGTTTAATTTAGGCAGTTCACAAATAGAACACATTTATTCTTTTAGACCTTCTAAAATGAAGGATAGACTCTCATTTCATAATGCAGGCAATGATAATGGTACCTTATAGTTGTGTATAACTTTATGCTCTTCCAAAGTCTTTCACAGCTACAGTTTGATCCTCAAAACAACTCTCAGGATGTAGAAGAGAAGTAATATTTTCTCATTTTACAGTTGAGGAAATTGAGACCCAGACGTTTTCCCCAAGGTCTCAGACTCCAAACATAATAAAGCAGTAATTTGAACCAATCACTTCAGATTATATTTTTCCAGTTCCTTTCACAGACAGTACAACCTCCTATCCCTCACCTTGCCTGACTTCAACATGGAAATGGTAACAATTTATAAAATACTAAATATGATAATAGAAAAGATGAGAAAATGCCAGGGGCTTAATAATCCACCAACTAGATAATCAAACCCTGATCGAATCAAGAGCTACTTGTGTCTCTTATGCAAAATGAAAGGGAGCAAAAACTTACTTTCCCACAATGTGCCAGGTGTTTTACAGATTACACTCACCAGAACAATCCTAATTGAGAGCGTTCTTAGCCTCATTTTATCGTTGAGAAACTTATTAGTGAGATTGCATGCCTGTAGGGGGCGCAACCACGATTCTGTTCTATAGCTGCTGGCTGTTTTCAAGTCACATCCACGCGTAAAGGAAGTGAAGCTTCTCACCCTTCACCCCTACTCCTCCTAGAATGCTGCAAAGTGGTTAACATGCCAGCTTTGGAGCCACTCAGACTGAACTTGAACCTCAGATCTGCCACCATTCAAAGGATTTAACGTTTCGGAGTCTCAGCTTCCTCAACTGCAACACTGGAGAATCATATCACTGGTTTTACAGGATGACAAAGCGGATTAAATGAGAGAATGTGTGACCGAACTTAGCATGGTGCTTGGTACAACCGTGTAATGAGTAGTAGTTGTTAATATTCTACATTATTAAAGTGGCGCTGACTCCATAGGCAATTGTAAAATAGGGATTCCAACAGTGAGTTCAGTCGTGGTAGCATTTCAGCTAAAGTTTACCAAGTGGATGATCTCAGGAGGACAAAGGACACTCACTTGGACACTGAAGGTTAAGTTGGATGGATATCACAGGTTTTAAAAGTCGTTGATGTCTACCTGAATGTTATTAGACCTACATGAGAAGCCAACACCCACTCATTTATTCATCCATTCAATAAGTATGTATAAAGTACCTTGTATGTGCTAGTCTTGGTTCTATTTTTATTTATTTATTTATTTATTTATTTATTTATTTAAAGATGGGGTTTCACCATGATGGCCAGGCTGGTTTTGAACTTCTGGCCTCAGGTGATCCACCCACCTCGGCCTCCCAAAGTGCTAGGATTACAGGCGTGAGCCACCGTGCCCGGCCATCTTGGTTCTAATAATCAGGGCACAAAAATGATCAGGACAAACTCTAGGGACTTATTTTGGTGAGGAGGAGCTGACATAAACAACGTAAACAAATAAATAAGATCATTTCACATTTTAGTAAGTGCCGTGAAGAATAAAAAGCAGAACCATGTGATAAAGAGTGGCTGTGAGCGAGGGATATCAGAATTGACTGGTCAGGAACAGCTATCTGAAGAGGTGACATTTAAGCTAAGGCCTGTTTGACAAGAAGGGGCCAGCCATGTGAAGGCCTGAGGGCAGAGTGTTCTGGGCAGAGGCTACAGCCAATGCAAAGGCCCTGAGGCAGAAATGAACTCAGTGCATTTGAGGAACTGAAAAAAGGCCGGTGTGGCTAAACCTGAAGCAAAGGAGAGCGTTTTAAGAGATGAGCTACTCAGGAGGCTGAGGCAGGAGAATTGCTTGAACCCAGGAGGCGGAGGTTGTGGTGAGCCGAGATCGCGCCATTGCACTCCAGCCTGGGTAACAAGAGAGAAACTCCGTCTCAAAAAAAAAAAAAAAAAAGATGAGGTCAGAGAAAAGCAGGGACCAGATTGTGTAGGGCTTCTACCAAGCCATGGTGAGGGGTCTGGATTTTACTCTAAATACAGTGGAAAGCCATTTCTATATTAAGTGGGACAGCAATGAGATTTGATTTGCCTTTTAAAAAGATTACTCCTAATCCTGCCACCCCCCTGTCCACGCTCCTAAGTACAGATGTGCAAGAGCCCGCACCCGGTTTCTCTTGAGCATCATTATTTGCTAGTCACATGTGAGTCTCTCCCTGCCTCCATTCAGTCTGTTCCCAAATCCCACCGAGTCAGCCTCAGTAGTGCTTCTGAAGCTCAACTCCCCTGTGCATTTCTATCGCCATCACTCTAATTCAAGTCCTCATCACTTCTTCCCAGAATTACTTCATAACTCTCAAACTGGTCTTCTGACCCATACCATCCAACCCACGCAGCACTGTCAGACTATGTCTTCCAAAAATAAAGGCCTGCATATGTCACTTTCCTGCTCAAAAATGTTTAATGGCTCCCCAGGACCCAAGAAACAAAATTCGAATTCTCTAACCCACTGTTTAAGATGCTCTCCCAGGTATCTTGACTTGCTCTCCTGTTTCTTCTCCGCATTTGCCTATATACATCCTGCGTTCCGGGCAAACTGCTTTACTTCCTCTCCTTGGATCATGAGTCTTTTCATTTATGCCACGTTCTGGGTCTGAATTGACATTTCCTCCAATAACATCTGTTGAGCTCCTATACGAGTCAATCCCCAGAGTGAAATGATACCATCTCCACGATACTTTCTCTGCTCTTTCTGACTAGATGTGAACCTCCCACCAGGATTCTGTCTGAACCTCTTTAAGGCATTTATTGTATTCTTTGTATTACAGTGATCTGTGTACATGTCTTACTTCCCTATTAAATTGTGAGCTCCTTAAGGATGGGGACTGAATCTTATTCATTTTTTATGCCTATTAAGTTCCTAGCAGAGAACATGACGTGAAGGAGGTGCCTGATAAATATTTGTTAAAGAATAAATGAGCAAGTGAACACATAGACAAACAGATCCTAAAATTCATCTTTGTGTTGTATCACTCAATAAGATGATTTCAGAAAATTATGAATAATCATAAGAGGGAATAAGAAGGGTCTAGCCCTTTAATCTTCACAGAGGCATGTAAGGGCCCCTGGGAAACACAAATAAGCCTGGAAATAGGTTTCCATTGTTTTACATGGAATGGATGTCAGAAAAAGTCACTTGGGAGTTGCTGAAAATTATGCACGGTGTTAACAGTGCCCTAGGACATAGGTTCCGTGTCTATGCCTCTCCACTACCCATGGTCCTTCAATCCCCATGGTAGGTTTACGGGAAATAATGTAAAACCATTTCCCTTAGCAATTAATTTTGAGTTGAGCAGCTCCTTTTCAGAAAAAAAAGATAAAAGTTTCAGCTAATTCCCTAATTCTTTGCTGTTCTATATTAGCATTCCAGAAAGACTAAACTGTGTGTTGGGGTTTACCTCAATCAATTGCACTGGTAAGTTCATTTATCTTAAGTGACTTTGCTTTGGAACAAAGATAGTGAATGAACTTCCTCATGGAGCAAAGACTTCTGTTTACATAGAAAATGGGTATGACATTTGCTTTGAAAGCAAGAAGGAAACTTTTCCTCACTCAGTATCTTTTGCTTCAGGCGCTGATCTTGACTCTCCTTATGAATAAAAGGATACCTAGATGTCCCCGTTATTTAAATTACATATATTGTGAGTACATTGTAAGCCATCTGTTACTAATTATGTCTGAGAATCATGACGCTCCATAAAGTAAGGATGCCTTGTTTTTATTACTTTAAAAAAATTAGGTACGTATGTGTTTTTATAAAGACGCGATCTCACAACATTGCCAGGGCTGGTCTTAAACTCCTAGGTTCAAGTAATCCCCCCAACCCACCTTGGCCTCCCAAAATGCTGGGATTGCAGTAGTGAGCCGCCACGCCTGGCCTTATTCCTTTTTAGTAGTTAAAAAGACTCCTCCTGAAAGCTTAAGGAATCCACCAAAGATCAGCCCCTCAGTGAGAGAGAAACGTGGCATCTGACACTCACCTTGGGCGACCGCTCCTCGTGAATTTCATCTATCCCACACGCCTTGCCTACCAACAAGCTTGATAACAGTTGCGGTCTGAAGAACAGGAGTGGCTCCCCGCCTCATTTATGTTCTTTTCCTGTTCTGTTCTTTTAACTTGACAACAGTCTGTACTTATTCTGTAACATGAAGTCCTCTTAGCATATCCTAGAGGAAGAGAGTGACGGCCAGTCTTTCTAACTCTGGTTTCCAAGAGTTTCAGTAACCAGCATTTTCCTGGCTTCTGAAAGTCTCTGTTTTCTCTGGGTCTTAGTCCCTGGCCTTCAGAACCCAACTACTGTTCCATTGCTCAGACAGCCCAGAAAAAGAATCTTCTTTTTCAAATACTATTTTTCTATCTGTTTCTAAAAGAAGCCGGTGGGGAAGGTAAGGGTGTGAGTACTGTCCTTAGACTAGAGTGAGGTATTCACTCTCTTGCTTGCTGTGAAGGAAGAAGGAGGAGAGTACATTTCTATTATACCATTTGGCTCGTTGGGGTCCAAAGCACTCTCTTGCGGTCCAGGAAAATGAGGTAAAAATACCATCTCTGCATTTCATCAAGGTAATGCACAATGGGTACAACCGTGACAGAAGAGAAGGGACATGAAAACTTGGGTGCAAATTCTGATTCTGCTTTTAACAAACAAGGAAATTCTGGGAAAACTGCTTCACCAATCTAAAGTTTGGTCTGCCTAAAACAGGAATGAAAGTACTTGATATGTGAAATTTTTCAGTTTGAATGGAATGGCACATATAAAGCAACTGCTATTTTTTTTTTTTTTTTTTTTTTTTTTTTTTCGGAGTTTCGCTCTTGTTACCCAGGCTGGAGTGCAATGGCGCGACCTCGGCTCACCGCAACCTCCGCCTCCTGGTTCAGGCAATTCTCCTGCCTCAGCCTCCTGAGTAGCTGGGATTACAGGCACGCGCCACCATGCCCAGCTAATTTTTTGTATTTTTAGTAGAGACGGGGTTTCACCATGTTGACCAGGATGGTCTCGATCTCTTGACCTCGTGATCCACCCGCCTCGGCCTCCCAAAGTAGCAACTGCTATTTTTATAGACAAGGTAGAGAAATACAGGCTGATGACAGAGGAATCTGATGGATTGGTAACGGAACAACTAAAAGATTTCTTATGACCTCCCAAAGAGCTCTGTCTTTGAGCCTGTCCTGCTCAATTGATATAGCAATGATTTGGTTAAAGCTACAGAAAATACTTTCAAAAATCTCATTTGAGGATGTTACAAAATTAGGAGATCACTGACTTTCCTGGTAAAGAAAAAAAAAAATTAAGAGAGATGACCTAAAACAAAAAAGGAAAAGAAACCTTCAAAATATCAATTCTAACAAGACAAATTTCAAAAGTGATAAAGCAGAGATAATTTAAGCCCAACAGAAAAAGTACAGAAGTCCAAAGTGCCTACATAGCAGCATGTGTTTCAAAGGAAGAGGAGAGAAGGCGAGAGGAAAGGAGATGAAGCAGGGGGAGGAGTTTATACTTATGTGATGAGGCTCTGGAAAAATCAAATGCACTCTCAGGCTGCACCCAGAGAAGCGTGGCCCAAAGCAAGGAGGTGATAGTTCACCTGCTCCATGTGGCGCCACTCAGTCAATTTTGAATGCCTCTCTTTAAAAGGACCACAGACAAACTGAAGTGCATTCAGTACAGTAGCTGGAGAGAAAGAGAGATTTCTATATCACACCCTGTAAGGAACTCAGAATGTCCCACCAGGAGAAAAGAAGTCTTTGCAGGGAGGCTCACACCTGTTTTCAAATACAGGAAGGACCATGTCATGGTAAGATGGATAAGGCTCATTATCCATGTCTCCACAGATACAACCCGGACCCACAAGTAGATAAAAGCAAAGCCCACTGTGCGTCCACGGAGCATGTGTGGCTCCTTGCGGTTGATGGGGGTAGCAGGCATTATCTGACGCCAGAGGAAGACCAGACCAAGGAACTCAAGATCTCCTACTCTTAGAAATCCATGGCGGCCATTGGCTCTAGAGTCATCCACAGTTTCCTCTGAGGAAAGGTCTTTGGGAGAGAATTCCAAAGATAAATGCTTTTAGTAGAACACCATGCATTTATTTATGTATTTATTTAGCTCTGAGCTCTGGGCAAGTGCTGATTTGAGTCAGCAGCATGGTACCAAGGACAGCATACTGGATTTTGAGGCAGGCTGATCTGGGTCAAACCCCAGCTCTGACGCTTACCTGCTATTTGACTTTAGGCAAATTACTTGACTTCTCCGAGCCTTACTTTCTTCATCTACCCATATTATTACTTAGTTTAAGGGTTGTTGAGATAATTAAATGACATACCACATCTCACTGATTCTAAGATGCACATTTTTTCACATCTGAAATGATGCATTTTTAATATTGGTGGCATGTACAGTATACATACAGTTTGGGTGTGTTTTTTTCTTTCATAGTGGTACATAAAGTAATGCGGGTCTTACAAAAATCAGTGGCAACTTATATTCAAAGGAATATGCTGACATATATTAAAATAATTATCATAATGGCTGGCACACAATGAGTGCTCAGTACAATGTTAATTTCATCCTTCCTTTTCTAGATAACTGCTTCACAACCTCTAGAGGAACAGGGAGGTCCTAAATAATTAATAATTGGAAGGAGATCACAGATTCCCAATATGGAAAATTAATGAGAAGTGTGCACCCATCGGATCCTATGGAAGATTGTTTCTATTCTACACATACATATATAAAATATATATATACGTATTTTTTCTTTCTATCCCATTTCCTATGGTCGGGTAAATATTCTACAACTTTCCAACTCTGCTTGCTCACTGTATTTTAGTTCAAAGTGAAATTCATTTATTGAGCACAAGGCTAAATGTATTTGCCTGCTTTATCTCAGGAAAAGGGTATCCCTGCGATCACCAAGCCTTTACCCCTATCTTCCAAACCAATCACTTACCACAGAATGTCTCTGTCAAGTTGAATAACATTCAGATCTGACTGCTTTCCTCTACTGGTGCTCAATACAAGATGCTTTACTTTGTCACAGGAAGCAGATAATAAACTCAAAGCTGCAAGGATATATCTGTGAGGGAAATTTTTTCTTGATCTGGCTGGCCTTGAACACAATGATCAGAAAGACTTTTTGTGCTCAGATATCATGGTTGTAAATGAGGATTTTTCCCCTCACACAACAACGTATCTATTCCATTATAAAATGTTGCCAAACATGTTGTGTGCCGTTATTTTGTGCTGGTGAGTTACCAGGTTAATTACATATTACTATAAAGTCATCTTCCTTACAGCTGCCTTACATTGTTAAACTATTTAACAACATATATCATCTTATTCTGCAGCAATATTAGAAATTCACTTGCTAGATCTGTCTCTGTCTCTTCCTCCCTTGTTCAGCTTCTAGACAGTGGATTGCTGCTTGGTACCCCCACCAGAGGATGTGCAGTGGCAAAGCCTAGCTTTGTTTTTGTTGGTATGGCCAATTAGCTAATCAGTCAATGGTCAGTGAGGGCTCACCGTATACCCATCACCGCTCTAGGTTCTGGGACTAACTAGAAAGATAAAAGCTAGACCTTCGAGGCATTCATCTATGGCAAAGACATGAAACGGCTGTCATATTGAGCAGGAGCTGTCTCAAGTGACCAACGCTTAAGTGACTAATCTGTGATTTCCATTCCCTCCTTATATGTAAAGATGGACAGGTGCAGTGGCTCATGCCTGTAATCAGAGCACTTTGAGAGGCTGAGGTGGGAGGATCACTTCAGCCCAAGAGTTCGAGACCAGCCTGGGTGACATAGTGAGGGCCTGTCTCTACAAAAAAAAAAATTAAAAATTAGCCAGGTGTGGTGATGTACTCCTGTAGTTTAACCTACTCATGCTGACGTGGGAGAATTGTTTGCGCCTAAGAGGTCAAAGTTTCAGTGAGCCATGATTGTGCCACTGTACTCCAGCCTGGTCAAACAAGACCCTGTCTCAAAAAAATACATTAAGAAATAAATGAAGAAACGTAAAGACATAAGGCCCACGATGTGCTGAGCCTCACTGCTAGTAGATACTCTAGGACACCGGTATGCCATTGCTCCCACCAGTGGAGCTGTCTGCTCACCAAGAGTCAGTGTTTGCTCCCAAGCCCATTTATGCTAGTTCTTTCTGCTATTGTAATTAAACTAACTTAAAGTACTGAAATATGAGTGCAAAGAGATGTTGTTTCTATAATATCTAAAGTGAATGCTCAGAAAAGGCTTTAAAAGTGAATTACTAAAAATGTGCTGTCAGCTTAGGCATGCGCAATCCAAACATAAAACATCATGAAATCGGGAAAATCTGATTGTCTCAGAAATGTCTTTAAGATCTTGCTCCACTTTAAAGAACCCAGGACAAACAATGACTGGGAAAGCCTCCGAGGTCTGACTTATATAAGAAAGAAAATTCAGAAGTCTAATGGGAGGCCTTCAACTCCAAAGATGAGGTCTTAGCCCAGCATCAGCAACTTGAGGCATGTTTTAAGTTAAAATAAAAGCTTAAGGTATGATTTCATCATTTTGTATGATTCCTGCCTTGACTAACTTGTTCAACTAAATCACTAATTATTAATTGAATTGGGTATAAGGGTTTCTGCTGTTGTTAACCAAATAATACATTAAAAGCTACAATACAGGGTGTGAAGGCAAACGAGATGATCTCTTACAGGGGAAGAGAGGGCTTGGGACAGCCTCCATGGGGCCAGGTGAGTCCTGAGTTGGTGCCAAAGTATAGAGTAGGAGTTCCTTGGGCAATAAGGAAAGCCAGTCACTTCCCAGGGGAGAAATCAGTACAGTCACATAATTCAGTTTTCTGGACTTTGTAAACCAACTCAGAGGCATGATAGCATCAATTTGACTCTTTCGTCTGCCATCCCTGTGTGTTCTTAAACAAGCCCTCTATGCCTCAGGGTCTGCATCTGAAAGATGAGGATAATCGCAGTACCCACCTCAAGGGGCTGCTGTGAAGATTACATGCGATGACCTCTAATTAATCGTGCATTAATAAAAATATGTGCAAAATTATTTTAAGGCTTTCTGGGAGCAAGGGAGTAGAAACGGGGATTCTGGAGACAAAGAAAATGTTTTATACTTCTTCTAAAATCTCTTGCCAAGAGCAGAAGAAGTAAGATGTTGAAGAGAAAGAAAGGTGCGGTGTGAGCACGAGAGACCGGGAGCTATGTCAGCCCCTGAGGCTGCACGTGGAATCACCCTCGACAACCAATACTCAGCATCGCCCAGTGCAGTCCGGCCATCACTTCCAGCTAGCTCACTCTGTTCTCCCAACAATCCTGTAACGTAAGTATTTCCATGAGCTCCATTTTACAGATGTGGGAACTGGTCTCATAGAAATTAAATGCTTCATTCATTCAAGGTTGTGCAGACAATGAATAGGAAGCAACGACTAGAAACCAGGTCACCTGTTTCCAAATTCTGTGGACTTCTCGATGGCCCAGGCTGCCGTTCTCATGAGCTGTTCGCTTCACAAACCCTGAGCGGTCGTGTCTTGTGTTACATTTGTTCATTTGTTAAAACTACTGGTAGGATAGGATCTGCAACTAATAGCTGAAATGAGGATTGGAGATTATCAAGGATTCCAATTATCCTGCCTATCTCTGACCTCCATTACCAAGGATAAACACAAGCCAGCTCTAGCAATTTTCTGAAATTTTCATTAATTTTAAATAAAATTATACAATGTCATTTTTCCCTTTACCCAAATTAAAATGTCCTTGTCTTTTCAGTTTCTCGTTACAGGCAAATCCCTGTATGTCTCTGAGACTGTCTGTTGTTTTTCTCGGAATCCTTTGTATTTCTGCTTTGTTTTCGTTGAAATGAAAGGACCCAATGCTGAATTCCGATTTTAAGGCGAAGTCATAACATCAATGTATATCATTAAAATGTTTTATTGTAATTACAGAAATAGTCAATGCCAAATTATGCACACTATATTATTTTCTGCATTATTCTTTATCCCATTCTCAAAGTTAATACAGCCTATTATATCTCATTCATTCTTCTGACTGCTGCTGCACAGTGAGCAGATGTCTCCATTGAGCAATCCACAATGAATCCGAGATCTTTTTCCCGAGCACTTACAAGTAGAGTAATTCAGAGCCCACCAGTGAGTATGAGCTGTTTCAATTGCTCCTTCCAGTGTACATTAGTTTGCACTTGTCTATATACAATTTCAAAAAGTCGTAGATGTTAAAGATGGAAAACATCAGTTAGTTTATCAAGCCTGCTAACTCTGCCACCAAAAGCAAGCAAAGAAAGTAATCCTATCAGTTCATACTATTTTAATGATGCTTATTAATAATAATTACAATTACTGTTTATAGGACATGGTGTCTTTCATCCCAAAATCAGTTAAGATGCTATTTATTTATTTATTTCAAGATGGAGTTTCACTCCTGTTACCCAGGCTGGAGTACAATGGCACAATCTTGGCTCGCTGCAACCTCCACCTCCTGAATTCAGGGGATTCTCCTGCCTCAGCCTCCCCGGTAGCTGGGATTACAGGTGTGCACCACCATGCCCGGCTAATTTTTGCATTTTTAGTAGAGACGGGGTTTCACCATGTTGGTCAGGCTGGTCTCGAACCCCTGACCTCAGGTGATCCGCCCACCTGGGCCTACCAAAGTGCTAGGATTACAGGCGTGAGCCACCACGCCTGGCTGATGCTTTTGATTTTTAAGGCAGCATTTCTTCTCCAAAGGGGAACTGGGGCACAGATATTAATGTTACCATACTCCAAGCAAATCCAGTGAAGCCAAGAATTCAGTTCAGTTGAGTTCAGTAAACGTCACTGAGCACAACCACGTGTAAAGAGAGGGACTCTGCTGGGTGCTCTAGGGGAAGCAGAGTGAATAGGACCTAAATCCCTACGCTCTGGTTTACTGTCTATTAAGGGATTTGTGATAGTGAACAGGTACAGCTCTAATATGATTGTTCTAAGCAAAGTAGAAGATAACATGGACACAAGAGTCCTCTGGCCCTAGGAATTAAGAAAGACTCTGAAGAAAGTGACATTTAAGCCAGATCTTGAAAGAAGGAGGAGTCCTCTCATTGCCCATTTGCAGAGTTTGGGAAGACAGAAGCTGAGCAAACAACCAAAGCAAAACAGAACCAGAGATCTTAGCTGGGGTTTTACCTTACAGTGTAAAGACGAGTATGCGCTTTGTCACAGCAAGTGAATAAAGTCCATAATTCAGAAGATGTCTATTAGGCCCTCTTTAAACAGGATTAGGATGTGGAAACTCAATATAATGAACAACCGGAAACAATCACTAAAATACATTGACCACCAATCATGGATGTACTTACGGAGACAAGGCAGAATGTTTTAAATTACGACTGATGCCAAAAAACCCACCACATCCAGAAAGCCTGGAATTGTATGTAAAAAAAAAAAAAATGATATTCCCAACCACAGACTAAAATCTCGAATCAAAGAGTAGATGAATAAATGACCCATCTGTCAGTACCTTAGAACTCCTTTGTACTATGCAAGAACTTACAGCAGTGTCCCATATTGTCACGCCAGGGACTCGCAGGCCCTTGTTAGATTTCAGTACAACCCTAGAACCCAAATCTAGAAAGCACAGAACAGGGTACTCCATTTTGTGATTCCTTCAACAGAACTCTGTGTAAGTACAGACTAGGAAAATGCCAACATATTCTTATAGTTAGTAAGAGTAGATATTTCTCCACTTTCACTCAAAGAAAGTAATCTTTGAAAGCATTGTTATCTGTCAATCTATTTTTTTGGTTGTTTTTTCTTTTTTCAATGTTTTGAGACAGAGTTTCACTCTTTTTGTTCAGGCTGGAGTGCAATGGCATGCTCTCGGCTCACTACAACCTCTGCCTCCCAGGTTCAAGTGATCCTCCTGCCTCAGTCCTCTGAGTAGATAGGATTACAGGTGTGTGCCACCATGCCCAGGTGATTTGTATTTTTTAGTCGAGACAGGGTTTCACCATGTTGGTCAGGCTGGTCTTGAACTCCTAACCTCAGTTGATCCGCTCGCCTCAGCCTCCCAAAGTGCTGGGATTACAGGCGTGAGCCACTGTGCCTGGCCTCAATCTATTATTTAGTCGTTATAATGCTACTTTATAGCACCCTTTACAAAACCAATGGTGTGAACAAAAAGCAAACTATAGAAGACTTCTAGTACTTCCACATTCACCCCTCAAGGACCATTGCAAATGTCATCTCCTTTGTGATGCCTTTCCCAATTCCTTCCACCATTATTCCCTTCACCACCAAATTAATTGTTCTCTCCAATGACTACCACCATTCTTTTGATCCATTGCTATATGCTTTATAATTAGTTCTGTGAATTAGTCTCTTTCCACCAGTATGAAAGCACCTTAAAGGCAGGGATTCAAGCCTTCATCACCTTGCACCCCACAATGCCAAGCTCTCTTTCATTGCCTAACATACAATAGATATATATCATGTTTGTGAAATCACTTCCTCAGGTCTCAGAGAACTTATTTTGACATATTTGAATTATTAAAACTTAAAAAAAAAATCTATACCTTAGTCTGTTTTCTGCTGCTGTAATAGGATACCACAGACCGGGTCATTTATAAAGAAAAGAAATGTATTTGTTAGACTCTGTAAAGTCCAAGATCAAGGGACCACATCTGGTGAGGGTCACTCCATAGCAGAAGGCATCACATGGTGATCGAACATGTGGCAGAGGGAAAACGGGGGCCAAAGTCATCCTTTTATCGGAAGCCCACTCCCCCCATAACTAACCCTCTCCCAAGATAACAGCACTAATCCATGTGGGTGAAGCCTCATGACCTCACCACCTATTAAAGGTCTCACCTCTTAATACTGTCACAATGGCAATTAAATTTGAACATAAGTTTTGGAGGGAACAGCCAAATCATAACGGTATCCTATCCAAAACGACTTACCCTTGTCTCACCACGGCACTCAGATTCCGACGCGAGACCCTTATAGATACATGCCTGCCACTACCCTTCATTCAATCAGCATGTACCTCTGGCTGTGAATGGAAGAAATAACTGCCTTTAACAAGACCTGAATCTTGACTCAGCACTTACGTGACTTTGGAAATCCTTTGCAGTCAGACCGTCCTAACTTTAGACAGACGTACACCCTAATTGTCACTTACTAATTGTACGATGTTGGGCAAGTCACACTCTCTAGACCGCAGTGTCCTCAACTATGAGATGAAGGTATTAATAACACCTGTCTCTGTTTGAATGAGACAGCACCTGGAAGAGTTTAGCTCAATGTGTGGCACATAGGAAATAATTATTATTATCGTCTCCTCATTTATAAAGTAGAAATAATAATACAAGTCCCTCAGGATTGTTATAAGGAATAAATGCTATAAAATGTGGAATTTTACCCAGCACATTGTTCTGTCAACATTTCTTTACTCCATATGTTCTAGAATAATTGCTACAACTGATTGAGTGCCTTTTACATATCAGGTAATGTGTATCAGTCACTTTAAATATATGATCCCATCTAATTTAATTCTTAAGACAAGCTATTTAAATAACAATTATTATCCCTATTTTACAGATGGTGAACTGAGCTTCAGAGAGAACAAATAAGCAGCCCACAGTCACATAACTAGTTCAGGACAGACTGTTCCAGAAGCTACAGATAAGTTGGATCAAGTACAGAACAGGGAAGCATAGGAAGAAAGCACAGGCTTTGACCTCCCCTATGGAATTCAGTGTTTCTATTTATCCTCATGCCGGTCCCCAATTCCAGTACTACACTTGCTTTTTAAACTAGCCTCTGAGATCCAAGGCAGTGTATTCTCACTCTCACTGTTCACCTACTCTTGCTTTTTGATGAATGCATGAAATGACGTCAGTCATCTAAGAGCTAACTCTGATACACTTCCCTCTCCCAGTTTTTAATTCTTTTTGTTACATATTTGCTATTGTTCCCATGGTCTTTTTATCTCAGTTATACGAATTGTCACCCATGAAAATTTTAATTTTTCATAATCTAGTTAGCCTTAATTTCCTAGACTTCCATAATGGGCTTATATCAGCTATGGCAAATATGGTCCGTCCATGGTTCCTACTAAAAGACAATCCAGTTTTATACCAAGTGACAGTCCCTCTACCCATACCCGTCTCCCTTTACCACACAGCATCCTAGACTAGAGGTGAGCTTCTGACTCTTAGACAGCTCCAGCCTTAAGCTGGCTAAAAACCTATAAAGCATGGCAATGAAAAGATGAGTTGGGTTAATTGGATCCTTTCTTGGGAATCTAAATTAGGGAATTCTGAGAGACGGAAGCAGTTATCAGGGAAAATTGTGAAAATTACAGCTGAAAGAATGTAAGGAAAGAAAGAAGCCACGAAGCAGAGAAAGTAGAGAGTAGATTCTGGATGTGGGGGTCTTGACAAGTCAAACAAGAAACAATTAGGGGTTGAGACTTTTTTATTTTTATTTTTTAAATTTTATATATATATATATATATATATATTTTTTTTTTTTTTTTATAGAGATGGGGTTTCACCATGTTGGCCAGGCTGGTCTTGAACTCTGACCTCAGGTGATCCGCCTGCCTTGGCCTCCCAAAGTGCTGGGGTTACAGGCGTGAGCCACGGTGCCTGGCCTAGACTTTTTTTTTTTTTTAATTGTTGTTGAGACTTTTTTTTTTAAATTGTTGTTGAGACTTTTTTTTTAATTGTTGTCATATTATTGTGATAACATTAAGCAAGATATTATTTTTTGAAAAAGCTCTGAGACTGAGAGATGTTACTCAGAAAAAAGCTAGAAGATGAAACCAGCGTGTATCCAAAGGAGCCTGAGTAAGGCAAACACAGAGGGAGAGAATTAGACTGATATGAAAGAGAAGGTTGAGCCTAGAGCTGCCTCAGCACCTAAAAGGTTTCTAAGTCTGATTGCAGGCTCTCACTGTGAGCATCTTCACAATGAATGTCACTTTTCCAGAGGAAACCTGAGTGAGTCAGTTCTTTGCAACCAAAAGGACTTTTCTAGATGGTTAAGCACTTTCTCAAAGGTCTCTTGATTTTTCCTGTTTCTGAGCTAGAAGAAACTTCTCTTTAGCTACTCTCTAAATATCAACAAATAACGGTAAAATAGGCAAACTTAACTAACTCATTTATCGTCTGTGATTCCTTGATGTAAAAAAATAAACTCTTAGGAAATCAGAAGGTCCAATAATGGGAAACATGAAAAACAAAAGGTTTAGGGAAAAAAAGCTGGGCATAAGGAAGAAGAGCCTGGGTGTGGTGGCTCATGCCTGTAATCACAGCATTTTGAGAGGTTGAGGTCCGGAGTTTGAGACCAGCCTGGCCAACGTGGCAAAACGCTGTCTCTACTAAATATACAAAAATTATCTGGGCCTCATGGTGCACACCTGTAATCCCAGCTACTCAGAAGGCTGAGGCAGGAGAATCGCTTGGACTCAGGAGACAGAGGTTGCAGTGAGCCAACATCTGTCACTGTACTCCAGCCTGGGCAACAGAGCAAGGCTCTGTCTCAAAAAAAAAAAAAAAAAAAAAAAGAAAAAGAAAAGGAGAGGATTTGGAAGTATACAAAATGCTTTATTATGGTTGTGTATTGTATTCTTTGCAACAGAGGAGAAGACAAATATCCTATGAGAAATTTCCTTTTTTTTAATGCAACATAAAGTTGCAATTTAAGATTCTTCTTGTCAATCATACTGTATTTATACTTTTTTTTTTTTTTTGAGACAGGATTTCACTATCTTGCCTAGGCTGGTTTCAAGCAATTCTCCCACCTCAGCCTCTGGATGTATATTTAATTGAATTTATTAATAAGCTCTCTTTCAATGTGAACTGTTTATTCATTCACTAACATTTATTGATTGCTGGTTCTGTTTCACCCTACGCTAGGGATTAGGAGTACAAAAACCGCAAACAATCCCAACCTGGCCCCGCGCAGTGGCTCACGCCTGTAATCCCAGCACTTTGGGAGGCCGAGGCGGGTGGATCACGAGGTCGGGAGATCAAGACCATCCTGGTCAACATGGTGAAACCCCGTCTCTACTAAAAATACAAAAATTAGCTGGGCATGGTGGCAGGCACCTGTAGTCCCAGCTACTCGGGAGGCTGAGGCAGGAGAATTGCCTGAACCCGGGAGGCGGAGGTTGCCGTGAGCCGCGATTACGCCACTGCACTCCAGCCTGAGTAACAAGAGCGAAACTCCATCTCAAAAAAACAAAAACAAAAACAAAACAAACCAAAAGAAAAACAAAAAAAACAATCCCAACCACTGAGGGGCCACAGCCGCGAGCAGGAGGCTGACGATTCTAGCGCAGTATGATAAGAGCCACATGATGGCACACCCAGTCTAGGAGGTGGTGGAGCAGGAACGACATGATTTGGGTCCAGGAAGCTTCCCAGAAGAAATGCCCACGTTAATTCTTGAAAGGAGGAGCTGGAGCTGGCTTGGAAAAAACAAGGCAAATAAACATTCCGGGCAGAGACAGCAGCCTGGGCACTGGCACAGGAGTTAAAGTCCTGAATTCTTTAGACTATGGTTGCCTTAAACATTCCAGTGTGTCGTAGGTGTCTGCAAAGTAAACCACCAATCCAGGGATCTTTTAGAGCAAGTATGACCTTAACCTTAACTCAAAATGTCCCTTGTCCACAGACTCTCAGCAAAATTTCTCTCCTCAAACATATACTAACTACACAAGCCCTAAGGATAACAGAAAGTCCTATAAACCTAGTATTAACCAAGATAAAAGGCTACCTCAAGGTTCGTAAGTTTCTCTTCTGAGCAAATGACGGCTTGGTTTCCTTCAAATACCATTAGTGGTAGTTTTGAGTTTGTGTATTTTTCAGGAAAAAGAGTGATTGTGATTTTCATGCAATTACTAACGCTCTCCAAAGTTTTAAACTAAAGGCATTTTGAAACTTTAAGAATACTTTAGATAACTGCTTAGATAATTAACAATTAGATTGGTAACAATAATATCTAGAATATGCCTTTCTTTTCCTTTATGATGTTTAGAATTTATCAGTAACCAAAGACTTCACAAATTTCTACAGAGTACATTCTTATGTTCTAAAAGTCTTACTGGCATGTCCACTTCACTAAACTATTTCTGTTTTCCCATCTTTAAAGTTAATAATACATTTCTCTTATGTATCTACTTATTATTATGACATTAAGCAAGATATTCAATGTCAGGAATTTTAAGCAACCCAGAATCAAGGAACAATATAAGTCAAAAAATTATTACATACAGTGTACAAAACCCCTTTTCCCAGCTAGAAAGTAATTATATCTTACATACTATTTTTTTCCAGATGAAAAAACTTAAAACTAATTAAAACAGACTCAGTGGTTTACTAACCATCAAAGCAACTTGAACCGGTTTTCCTTGCTCCAAGCAAGATGATATTCCTAAAACATGGCAGGAAAATTTCTTCTGGGGTTCTAAAAATTGCATTAAGAGCCATTGTGTAAAATTTTTAAATTACATCTTTTCAAAGATTTAACCAATTCAAATGAATAGTGCTTGGAATTACTCACAGAGATGACATGATTAATGAAAACATCATTCATTCTCTACCCTGTCTCACCCTCAATCACATTTCAGAAGCAGCTTATTACTCATATCTTAAAAGGCATATATAATCTATATGTACACACATGTTTTATACACACACACATATATATGTAACGTATCAGCAAGTCTTCAATAATCTCTTTCAGGAGTTGCATGTCATGAAGATTGTCAAGAGTCCTGTCATCCCCAAAAGCGTAGTGTTAAACGCATGGCATGTGTCATCAGCACTACAATTGCTGAAACTGTTTATTTGCATCCTCAAAAC
The DNA here is from genome assembly GCF_001604975.1 of Cebus imitator. Lineage (NCBI taxonomy): Eukaryota > Metazoa > Chordata > Mammalia > Primates > Cebidae > Cebus > Cebus imitator. Next base: position 851,874 of record NW_016107858.1, read on the forward strand.
AACATATGAGCACAACACAAAAAACCAAACACAATTTTTATGAAAAAGCCTGTGAGAACGGCAAAGCTAAGAGATGCACCCAGTGCCTGTCCATTTTAAATTCATACTTATACAGGAAGACATGCATTCAAAACAGCCTATTCTTTTGGAAACGGTTCTTCAGTCTCTTGCACATGTGCCTGCATGCTGACTGGCAAATTCTCCTAAAAGATTTAAATTAAAATCCTGCTTTTTCCTATCGAGCTTTTCACTTCAAAGTATTAACATAGGCAGTATGATAGATACATAGGAATGAATTCTACGTATCCACAAAACCCAATACCCTTTCCCCTCTGCTAACCACAGTTCTGGAATTGGGCTTCATAGAAGGTACCAAAGACCAGATTCATGAAGTATCCTACTCTCAGAATGAGAAAAGTACTGAACAGCAGAGCTGGAAGTAAGCTTAAAGACATTTAGTCTGATTACCTCATTCTAAGAGGTCCAGAGAAGTAGAATGGGGATTTCTAGGCTGTAGACTGGCAACAGCAAAGCTAGAAGCTGGTCCGTTGCATTTTGTAGGAAACATGTCATTGTTAAACTAGAACTAGGGATCCCTGTTTTTGGATCAACACTCTAAATCCTAGTCTTTTTTTTAAAAAGGGGGAGGAAACGGCAAAACTAAGGCAATTATTTTAATGCCACGTCAACACAGTACCTTTAATCTGAATGTCACGGTGATTGCCTCTGCTCTCTGCTTCTCATCTCTTGCAGAGATGGTCTAACAGGGAGATTTAATTAGCTAACAGATTCATCCCTCATTTTCTTGTGAGTCCTTGGGTGAGTCACATAACCTTACTCAAATATAACAGAAGGATAACAGTACTACTTAATTCACAGAACTGTTATAACAGAGGACTAAGCAGGTATTTTAGAGTGCATTAAAATGTCAAGGTTCAAAAGGAATGGAGAACATTTCCATTGTACATCTTATATTGACGTCTCTTGGGAATAGAAAAACTACAAAATCCCCTTCAGCAAAGCTACATGCAAAAGCGGTATTTGTAACTAATGAGTTTTGGGAATGTCCTGCATGTTGTGTTGGTTTTATTTTCAGCAGGACTAGAAACCCTAGAATTTTTATTTATACGGAGTACCTACACACCGCATCCTTTTAAATGTCATAACAATCTTCGGTTTTCTTCCCCCAGAGTTAAGGATGACCTGTATCACTGCTGTCCGGCTCTCCAGTTCTGTTAAACCTTTCCTCTGAGTGGATCCTTGTTTTACTCACTCCTCAGCTCCCCACTCACATTACTTCTCTTTCTTTCTGGATGACTCTTCCAATGCCAACTCAGACCGCCTCCCCAGGAGGCGGCTCCCCAGTGAGTAACAGGCTTGGGGTGGGGGGAGAGTCTGTCGGAAGTGATCGAAGCCTTGCCAATGAAGTGCACACCGCTCAGAGGAGGAGGCCTTGGCCACAGGTGCCAAATGCAGACCTCAGCGAGCTGGCAAGCTCCGCTTTACGTTCCTGCTACAACGTGGGCTGGGCACATCCCTGTGTGACAATGCTGGGTACGTAGAAATGACTCTTATCTTGCTCATGACACGACTTAACCACACGATGTGTGTGGGCTCCCAAGGTACAGGCATCAAACCTTTGATTTATGTGCGGGTAGGCATGTCTGTCTTCTAAAAAAACTATTAAATTAATCTTAAAAAAAAAAGATGGGTTGACAACAGTGAAGACAACACTCCTCTGAGTACTACAGAAAGACACAATGTAGAAAATGGTGATGCCAACATTAACACAAATCTGCCTCCATGGAAATGACTGGCATTTCAACCATACGCTATATTCTTTCCAAGAAAGACCACAAATAGGAAGAGAGAGAAGGAAAAAAAAGGTTCTATCTTTGATATCACTAAACCAGTAGGATTTTAGTAACTCAATCAGCATGAGGTCTGCTGAAAAGGTATTTAAATTTTTTTCCCTCTATGTGTCCTTATTGGGAGGGGTAGGAAAGGTCATTTTATTATATTGTCTTTGGAATTTCAAGATGACACTGATAATGGCGGTGTTTCTTACAGCTGAGTGTTTAGTACCAGCCCTAGAAGAACTATGGAATCAGTAAAACAAGATCAGAATCTCACTAACCAGAGTCAACATGAATTACCCAGGTAACAATGTTCGACTGCTCACTGCAAGAGGGAAGCTACTTCATAGCGCACGTGTAGAGGATTAGCAGATATTGTGTGGTGTTCTGTGTGCTGGGAAAAAGACAGAGTGAAGGAAGGGGAGAGAGGGGAAGAGAATGTTCTGCTTTTTGGAGTTGCTGAGCTCTGTGTGAATAGGAATGCCACCAGTGGAAAGGAGGTTGGCTGGGCCTAGAAGAGCTCAGCCACAAAGAGAAAGAGAATAGTTAGCTTTTGTCTCGTGACACACTTTGAGTCAATAACTTATGCAACTCCATGCAGCCCGTCATAATACCTGCATCCTGTTCAATATGTGTTATCAGTATCATGATTACCTATTTGTGTGACCATGTGGTTAATGCCGATCACACCGACGAGACTGTAAGCTCCCTGAGGGCAGTGGTATATCCGCCTTTCTCTTTCCTACATCCTCGGTGCCCAGCATTTGCCTGCTGTAAAGACCCTCAAAATAGTAGTTGAATGAGCACATGAATACATGAATGAATTTGTGCAAATTCATGTTGTGGACCCATGTCTGCCATATTTATGCCGTTTTATAACATGAGCAGGGCAGAGCGTGCTGCTGTAACCCAGCACAGCAAGCAGAACTACAAAAGCCGTCTCTCTTTGGTTGGCCAAGGGCTAAAATGTGTAAAATCAAATGTGGATGTGAGGTCAGGAGAGCTGGTGTGAAGACCCTCAGGGTACTCTGAGCCCCAGGGTGCGGTCCAGATGCTGCCACAGCACTGATGAGCCCCTTTAGATCAGCTCCATGTCTCCTGGACCTTAACATCCTCAAATATAACATGATGAATAAGCCTTCTTTTTCCTTGCAGTCCTTAAATTCTAACATTTTAGGAAGATATCTGGACCCTGAAATCTTGTCAGAAACAAACCATGGTAAGATCTCTTCCTATAAAGTAAAAAACAATTAAGTTTTCATAGATATATAAAATACGGCTTTATTCCAATAAAATATTAAATGTAGGGGGAACTTCTTGCCAGACCCAGGCCAACCAATGGCTTTCCTTCAGCTTTTCCCATACTCAGAAGTCAGGCTGCCAGGCCTCTGTGAGAAGCACATAAATATTCTCAACCAGGGCTGGTCCTTCGATTCAATCTCCAGCTATCACGGGGAGTCAGTCTGATAAACATTTGCAGTTAGAATGGAAGGAGGCACAGCCTCCTAGACTTTTACAGATTTTTTTGGACAAGTAGCAGAGTCACAGAAAACCTAGAATTAGGTAAGAAAGCAGAATTCCCCCAGAGAATTCAGAGTGAGCGACAACTGAGAGCCTTTAAACAATCACTGTGTAAGAACAGAATAAAGGAAATCCACAATTCAAGAAAATAAACAGACATTTTTTTTCTTCAAAAAAATATTGAAGATGAATGTTAGGCAGTGATTTTAGCCCTCTAGTCCATCCCTCAAGATGTCACTTTAAAAAGCAAAAGGTTTTATCCACAAAACCACCAGCGAGTAAGCAACCTTTGCATTCTTAGCCTCATACACACACAGTAAGATATTTACTCTCTGATAAACAGCAATTGTAAATAAATCTCATTTAATCTCTAAAAGCCACAATAAAAATCTTTAACCTCCAAGGCAGAGTTTACAGATGTGTCTGCATGCCCTGCCAGCGCCAGAAAACACAAGGTCTTGAATACACTACGATACCAGGAGGCACCTTTTCTCGCTCAAGCATCTTACATTGACCTTCTTTAAAAAAATATATGTACGAGGAGGAGGAAAGGGGAAAACCCAACCCCTCCCACCCCATTCTCTGTACAAATCGGCCAATAAATCTAAGGAAAAGACACAAGAGAAAGGGACAGAAGCCAACAGGTGGAACAAGGCTTTTTGTTTCCTTAGAAATGCTCCGACACTTGATCTGTGCTCCCGGGTCTATTTGTCTCAGGGTGTCTTTAATGATGGTTTTATTACCCCGATGATGATGATCAAGAATAACGATAACACTTCTACTCTGTGATTTCACAGCATCTTTAGCTGACGATTTCTCGACGCGTTTCAGGCACAGTGATCTATTCTGTTTCCCTCAATCCCAGCGAGGCATACAGCATCCCTGATCACCTCCCTCGATTTTACAGGTGGGGAAACTGAGGCTTGGGGCACCCCTACAACTCTACAGTCTCTATGCCCAGAGGAATCCCTGAGACTGGAAAAGTTTCTGGATGGTCTGGCGGCAGAGTTCCCTTGCTCTGCCTTCGTGCCGGCCCCGCCGCTCCTCCTCGGAGTCTGGGCTCGGGTGCCACGGATCGGGGTGCCTCCCCTTCACGGCGAGGCGCGCCAGGGCAGTGTGCGGGACGTCCACGCGCACACGCAGACCCACGAGCACACTGGCACACACAAAGCTCGATGCAATCTCTGCAGTCGCCCGGCGGAGCCCCGGCCGGCCCTCGCTCAGCCTGAGGATGCAGCGCTCGCAGCCTGCGAGGCCTCCCCGGGCTCCAGGCTGGGCTTCCCGGAACGCAGGCTCTGCCCTCCTCTCCCTCTCTTTCAGGCTTCCCTCTCTCGCGCTCCCTCTCTCTCTCTCTCTTCCCTCCCACCCTCACACCCTCCTCCCACCCCTCTCCATCCACCCCTTCTCCCCCACCAACCCAGAGGCACAGATCGTGTTACTGGGGTTCCCTGGAAAGAGGGGCCATCCCCAGCCCTGGGCGCCTTGAAAGACTTCCAGGGGCAATGCAGGAGCTCCAATCGCGGGACCCCAGCGCTCCTCCAGAGCAGCGCAGGAATGAGACCCCCACTTCCAGGCACAGGCGAGCCAGCCTGCCACCGAAGAAGGAATTGTTAGGGCTCTTACCTTTTTTATGAGGAGAAATTCTGGAGAATCATTTCAGAAACTGAGGGGGGAAAGTGAATGAAGACAAAAAAGACCCTTTTCCTGCAATCCCTGGCCTCCTGGTATCAAGACACCAGGACAACATCAAAGCAACTTAGGGGGAACACTTTAGGGGCCTATTGTCTGCTCTGGTCTGATCTGTTTTTCTTCTGACTCCCCCTCTTGCTGCGGTGACACTTGGTACGGCCCAGGCATTCATGCCAAGTAGCTTTCACACATGGAAGCTTGTCTCAAGCAATTGCTGACAAGCCACAAACAAGACATTCTCCCTCCCTCCTCTGCGCCCCCCCACTCCTCCCCCTCCACCTTTTCCTCCTCCCCTCTCGTCTCCCCTCCTCTTTTCTTCTGAATGCAAACTAAAACTCTCCAGTGACAGGCAGGCTGGCAGGCTTGGCCTAGCTGCGCAGGCAGACACACACACACACACACACACACACACACACACACTCTCTCTCTCTCTCTCTCTCTCTCTCTCTCTCTCTCTCTCTCTCTCTCAGCTAGTTGCTGCTGCACTGGTGGAGTTAAGAGACAGGAAAAAGCCCAGGCTGAGTTGGGGGCAGGGAGAAAAAGAGGGAGAGCCAGAGCAGACAGCCGCCTCCTGTGTCCTAGTAAAATGGCAGAAGAGAGGTGAGCCCTTCGGAACAGCGGTGGCCACACACGTGTGCACACACACAGACTCAGGCCATCCGGGCACCAGGAAGACTGAAATAAATGAGCCGACAAAGGAAAAAGCAAAGTCCCATCAGCTCGCGATTGGGGGAGTAGGGAGATAAGAGGGTGGGTGGCCCCAGGACTGGGTTTCTGCTGAGTATTTAGGTGATTTTTCTTCTTTACAATAGAGAAAAATTGCTTTCCTAAGGATCTAGCCTTCTTTCACTGCATCATTGAGCATGGACTTGAGCTACCAGTTAACATAAAATCATGAAATGTGTAAATGTGTGAGTAAACTTAACTGTAGGACTGTAGGTTCAAGTTGTACCCAGGATATTTTTAAAGTGACGCTTTTTTTTTTTTTTTTTTTTTTTTTTTAGCAGAAACCCTAGAGAGCAGTAGCAAGGAGAGTAGTAACAAGTAGTGTAAACTAGGAGAGCTGTGAAGTGTGATGCTAAAGTTACTGATTGCCAAGCTGCTGCTGGAATTGATGGAGGGTGGACCTGGGAGTTGGAGGAGGGGAGGCTGAGTCTCTGCTGTTTTCTAGGAATAAGAGGGGAATGAGGTAGGATCATGAATATGGCAAGAAACAAGCAGGAATTTGATTGGTGTGGAGGGAGGAGGTGGGGGCTGTAAAGGAGTGGAGAGAAAGAGAAAAAGACAGAGAAATAACACTGCCTTTAAAAAAAAGAAGAAAAATGGAAGCCCAGAGAGATTGAAACTTGCAGAGTAAATGAGATGGTAAAAGAAGGCATAAAATGTGAGCAAAAAGGAGCACAAAGGATGTGCAAATGTGCAGATGGCCTGAGATCGGGAGGGCCAATTGAGACCAGGAAGAAGAATGACAGGGTGATTATATGACATTCGTATTTTTAGAAACTGTGGACTCACAGACCTAAGAAGGTCTCCTCTGCCTAGGCCGGAAGAGTTACCCCCGTACAACGGGATCTGAATGGAAGCTCAGCTCCTAACGGGTGCTAAATCAGATCTGTACTTTTTCATGAAGATTGTTTAGACTCTGTTCCTCAGAATCTTCCTCTACAAAATGGAAATTATGTGAACACACATCACTCATCCCTTCATAGGTGTGCAGTAAAGAATAAATTATGACTTCTTTCATATTAATACTAGCTAAATGACGTGTCACTACCTAAAACTCACATCAAAGACACAGTCTTGTTCCTGTTATTTTCCCCCTTAATTTGCCTCGCCATTATCCCTGATAAGCGGAACTGTCCGTGTCAACTCCCAGTGATAATGATGATGTGGTGATGATGATGATAAGAATTACTTTTTAATAATCACTTTTTAAAACTATTTACTTGATGCTTGGCATTTTCCCGAGTATTTAGACCATGAAGTAATATCCGTGAAGATCATTTCCATTTGCAGATGATAAAAAATGAGGCACAGAGAGGTTAAGCAGCTTGTATGAGGTTACACAGCAAGGGAGAGGTAGATCTGGAATCCAGCTGAGGTCTGTGTGATGTTAAAACCCCAGCATTTACCCAACCCATTATGCCTTCTAAACTGGAGTAGTCCAGGCACTCCAGGGCCCTTCAACTCCAGTCAGCCGTACAAGTACACTGCTTCTTTCTGTACCCGAGGGCTGGGTTTGGATCCTTTCATTTTGAGCCAAGAGAACTTCTGATCTCCCCTTAATAGGCTACTGACTCACCGTTCACTCCGAAGCGGTGGTGACTCACTATACCCAATGAGGCCTCCTAGGCAAGAATTGCATAAAGGGTCGACTTAACCTTCAATGACTGCACTATTTCAGATTGCCAGGCCATGGAGAAAGACAGCTAAGACCAGAAAAGCTTCCCGTTCTTAAGTATAAAAATTTTTTTAAATAAAAAAGCAAACTAAAAGGGTCCATAGGTATTAATGATCATGATGACAACAACTAACATTTATTAAGCATTTCCGTATATTAACCGCATACAGTGTAAACCATTAGTGTTTCTATTTTCTGGATGAAGGAGCTGAGGCGCAGAGGTGAAGGAACCTGTTAAGGTAATCCAGACTGGAAGCAGTGGCTGAGATACGGCCCCAGGCGGTCTGCCTTTGTAGAGACGGGATTGCCACCGCTAGGCTGTACTGCTAAGGCAGCAAAAAGACTTGTTCCAATTGTTAGAGTGAAAATCTAAACGCTCAATGAGAGAAAGAAGAGAAGCAATTCTGACCCTAACATTTCCACATGCATTTTAAACTCTCATGACATCTCCTCTAAGTAGCTAATGAAGAAGAAAGCATGTGCCCGGGTCCCAAAAAAACCTTTAATTTTCCATGTCCTCCACCGTCCCACGTGGCAGAGGCCAGGGAATGCCAGGCCTCCAGGCCAGAACATGTTGGTAGGAACACCAGGTCAAACTATCTTGCCTCTAGCACTGATGGCTTCCACCTGCCAACTCCAAAGAGAAAAAAGAAATTCCAAGTGGGTAAGTGAACAAGGTCAATGCATGAGCATTCTGAGTTTATCTTACAAGATATCTAAATGCTAAGCATGGAGTATAGATGAAAATGTACTAGATTCTTAGGCAGAAGACCTGGCATTCTAGTGCTGGTTCTGTACTCACTGGTGTGTGAACACGAGCCTTGCTCTCTGAACCTTATTTCCTCAGCTATAAAATAAGCTAACGACATTAGCTCTAAAACCTTTTCCAGTTCTGAAATGCTGTCCTGCAAATAGCTGTCTGGTTGATGAGGAAAAGACTAGAAGCCAAGGTGACCGATGAGATGTGTTTGGCACGTGTGTGCCAATGTGCTGGAGAGAGCAGTGGCATTGGGGGATGGAACAAGAAAGACCCTATCTGGGCTGTCCTGTCCTACCCAGAGATTACAACATACCTCTTCCAAAATGCCTTCTACATACTATCAATTCTTCACTGTATTTTGTTTCACTGCTAGAGTTCCCAGCAACTACAAATTCACTTGCATTATTAAGAATCTTTTAAACCTGTAAACACCTCTAGAAGGGATAAGGGAAGTCAGCCTTTCCTACTTTAGCTTGAATTATTTCATTAGCCTACTTTTCTGCAGATACCTAGAGTCTATCAACAGCCATTTAGAGTAGAGGGAGAAGAGGAAAAAAATAATAGAAGCAGATAGATAGTTTTGGCACTTAGAAGACTCTTTGGTGGGCGGGGCGCGGTGGCTCACACCTGTAATCCCAGCACTTTGGGAGGCCGAGGCGGGTGGATCACGAGGTCAAGAGATCAAGACCATTCTGGTCAACATGGTGAAACTCCGTCTCCACTAAAAATACAAAAATTAGCTGGGCATGGTGGCACGTGCCTTTAGTCCTAGCTACTCGGGAGGCTGAGGCAGGAGAATTGCTTGAACCCAGGAGGTGGAGGCTGTGGGGAGCTGAGATCGCGCCATTGCACTCCAGCCTGGGTAACAAGAGCAAAACTCCGTCTCAAAAAAAAAAAAAAGAAGACTCTTTGGTGTAAGGCAGGTCTGATTTGGGGGCTGTACAGGGCAGTAGAAAGAGAAGGGACACTAGGAAATGAGACAAGCTATAGGAGGTGAGGAGATGTGAAAAGCAAAGACTTTCAAAACTTCGATCTAGCCCAGCCCAGAATGAATTGAAGGAGCTTCACGATTTTCCACATTCCCTCTCCTTTTCCCTGCATCTGGCACAGGTTCATAGCGGATTCCTGTGGGTTCCCTATGGGACTTCAGGTTCATTCAAAACATGGGAGAAATGCTCAGATATCTAAACTTCCAACCTACAAACTAACCTTAAAAACTACAGCCCATTCACAATTTGATATCTACCTACATGTATATATTTAACGTGGAAAAGAATATGGGAGGAGGACAAATGAGAGACTTCTTCACCTTTCTGGAAAGGTGAATTGTCTGTGACATAAAGGAGAGAATCAAGCAGAAAATCAAGAAACAGATTTCATGATTTATCAAGATAAAGGAGCAATGTAGAGGCACGCAAGATTAGAACTCACCTCATCTGAAAATAGCTACCTCTTCCTAATAATAAGTGAAATAAATTATAGAAAAACGTGGCACTCCTCAATGATTAAAAGGCAAGGTAAAATTGCTGGATTTTGGAATGAAAGGATCCAGGTTCTGATATCAGTGTGCTTACAAGCCAAATGACCTTGGCCAAGTCTTTTAACTTTTCTGAGACAGTTTCTGATGAGTTATTACGTAAATGAGCTTTACAAGCAGCAAAGTGCTATACAAATTTTAGCTAGTAATATCTAATAATATCTAGAAAGAATAACAGCACTATGTGCTAAGCATGTGGCTTACGTGCATTACCTCATCGAATCCTTGCAACTCACCCTGTAAGGGGAATCTTACTATTGGGAGTACTACTAGCAGTGTTTATGTATTTGGTCTCTAGAGCCAGACTTTGAGTTACAGGCTCTGCTACTGAGTGACTTTGGACAAGTTACTCAATCTTTCTGAGCCTCAATTTCCTCATCTGTAAAGTGAGGATATTAACAGTACTTTCCCCATGGGATTATTCTGAGGATGAAATGAGATAATGATTGCGTGTGTCATAATTAGCACAATGCCCGGTACGCACAAAGTAATCAACAAATGTTAGATGTTATATTTGTTCTCATTTTACAGGCTTGCAGAGATTAAGTATTTTGTCCAAGGTCACACAGTTCATAACTATAAGGGCCTAAAACCTGGTTCTGTCTGACCCAAAGCTCCTGTTCTTTCAGCTGTTTTATATTGTCTATCTTGCTATGGATTTTTCTGACCCACAAATAATTGAAGGGACATCCTACTTATCATCATTCATTTCAGCCTTATTAAGTTCCCATTTGAACAGTTGGCCTGTAAGCAGACATTCAAGGAAAATATTTTCTATACAGGGCACCTTAGAGAAATGATGTTACTATTTAAAAATACTATTTGAGGCTGGGTGTGGTGGCTCACACCTGTAATCCCAGCACTTTGGAAGGTTGAGGTGGGAGGATTGCTTGATACCAGAAGTGTGAGACCACTATGACCAACATAATGAGACCCTGTCTCTTAAAAAATAATTAAAAATTATTACATCAGCTAAGTGTAGGAAGTTAAAAAAAATAAAAGGTCAAAAAATTTAAAAATGGAAAAAATAAAAATACTATTTGAAAAGTCCCCTCAAAGTGACCTACGGTAGAGTTCAAGCATCTCGGAAAAGTATGGTGACACATTCCTGATTTAGGGCTTAAAAATTATTCATTTAAATTTCATCTTTTTCTCTCTTCAGCTAAGCTTCAGGTCAATAAAGAGTATTAAGTGGAGCCGGGCGCAGTGGCTCATACCTGTAATCCCAGCACTTTGGGAGGCTGAGGTGGGCAGATCACAAGGTCAGGAGTTTGAGACCAGTCTGGCCAACATGGTGAAACCACGTCTCTACTAAAAATACAAAAATAAACCGGCCGTGGTGGCGTGCGCCTGTAATCCCAGCTACTTGGGAGGCTGAGGCAGGAGAATCACTTGAACCTGGGAGGCAGAGGTTGCAGTGAGCTGAGACCATGTCATTGCACTCCAGCCTGGGTGACAGAATGAGACTCTGTCTCAAAAAAAAAAAAAAAAAAAAAAAAAAAAAAAAAAAAAAAAAAAAAAAAAAAAAAAAAAAAAAAAAAGAGTATTAAATGATGGAAAGCTCCAGTATAGAAGAAAGAACAAGGCATCTGGGTAATCTACAAACTGTAATATGTTTTCCCCAAACTTTACGAGATGGGTGGAAAATAGAAAACTACAGTTTATAAAAGCAAAAGCATTTAAAGGAACATAACTTATAAATATGAGATTCCCATTACTGAACTCTGGTGAGAGGTGGCAGGTAAAAATAGACCATCATTGTAGTGAAGAATAGAAATTTCCCTATCCTTCAGAGTAAATGAACACAGCTTCTTTGTTCTTTTTAAGCAATACTAAATCAGAAAGATGAACTCACATGTGGGTGGGCTAACAGGATGACCATTTTGAATTGACCAACAGACTAAATGCCCAAGATATTAGCACATTTTTTTAAAGCATACATGTTTTTTTTTTTTTTTTCTGGACCACTTTAAAAAAAAACTCTAATTGTTGCAAAAGACCAAAGAAGGGTCCCGATTAACTGATAAAGGACAGTCAAAGAGAGTTGCTGGAGTTCGTATGCATTTGATTCACATTTGTAATTGTTATTTAAATGCATTAACTAATGATAAATTGGAGTTTGTGCATTTCATGAGAGATGTGGCACATATATATGTGAACACTCACACAGTGTCCTCTTGCAGAAAGATCAGCCAGGATTGTACCTCATTAGAACCCCAGATAAGAAAGTCCTAGAATGTCTTTAGTGAACATGGTATGTGTGTAATAATACAACTGACATTTCAGTAGGACAGAAAAGTCATTTTGTCCTGTCCCCAACTCCTTCTAATGAAGATGTGGAAAGGAGCTTCGAACACTCTGAAAAAGGCCTTAGGAATCTATATGAGCCAAGGCAAGGAAGGCCCAAAACCAGAACAAGCTGCATTTGCTGTGGGCTGTGTTTGTAACACCCCTTCCCTGAAATATGCTTCTGCCTGAAGCTTGCAGCTCATCAGAGCAGAAAGAGGCAGCCGAGCTACCAGTGGGAGCAACTGATTTTGGTAAACAATGGACCAACTTCTCCCCCAGGGAAGCCGATCAGAGGAGATGTAATAAGCTATGGAGAGAAACTCTCCAGCCATTCACAAAGACAGCCAGAAAGAGACTGCTTCTCCTGCTTGAACTTGACTGCTGCCGTGGTGTTGAACATGAGCTTAAGTTGGCCTTGGTTAACGTGCAGAGGGTTTCAGGTATGACCTGGGGCACTCAGCTGTTCTCAGGGCTGCTTAGATGCCTGCAGAGGCAACAGCTACCTAGGCCACTAGCCATGGCTAAGTAGATCCTCTGCCGAAACTAATCTTGAGTTCAGTTTGGACTGATTCTGAGAGGGCTATGTACAAAAGGATTTCTCACCAGCTGGGCTCCAGAGTTCGAATTGTTCTGCCCTCCAGAGCTGGACTGAGATAATTGCTCTGAAACGATTATAGTTGCATTCATAGTACATCTGGATCTGAGGTTGTGTGACCCCTGAAAACCCAAAATGGAAATAATGCAATTATCTGAGCTAAAGACAATTTAATAAAAAACAGTACTGAAGCCAGGAAAAGGAAATTTGTCTTTTATACCATGTCTTTTGCCTAACAATGGAATGTGTAGCTTTCATAAAGATGAAAGATACATGAAAGGCTGAATAGAAGGTAGTGTTTTTCATTTAGCTGAGTAAGTATTTGCTATTACCTGTTATGTGCAAAACACTGTGCTGGGAATGGGGACACCAAAATGAGGAAGACTTTTCCCTGTTCTAAAGGAGCATTTCATAAGAAAGATATGCACTAGTAACCATGACGTCAACAAGCCATCACAAAATAAATGAAGCCAGCAAGTATAACAGGCATTTGAAATGTTTGCACAACACAGTCCCTCCATTTTTGGAAAATAATCCCTAGATTACCTCGTCAGTTAAGCTTCTGCACCTCTGTTTATACTGCGTGACCAGCGTCTAGCTCTGTCTCTCAGGCTGGAGTACAATGGCGCCATCTCAGCTCACTGCAACCTCCGTCTCCGGGTTCAAGCGATTGTCCTGCCTCAGCCTCTGAGCAGTTGGGATTACAGGCATGGCTAATTTTTGTATTTTTAGTAAAGATGGGGTTTTACCGTGTTGACTAGGCTAGTCTCGAACTCCTGACCTCAGGTGATCCACCCAACTCGGCCTCCGTAAGTGCTGGGATTATAGGCGTGAGCCACCGTGCCTGGCCTTCTCCCAGAAATGTAAAAGTAGGGCTCATGGAAGCTAGTTGATTTGTATTAGTTATTGAACTGATAAAACTGCTGAGAAAAAAAAAAAGAAATAGACCTACTCAGAGAGATAAAGAATCCGCGTGGCCCAAGACAGAGAGAGAGAGAGAGACAGTGAGTGGGAGAGAATGAAGCCTGAAGCCCTGGGGGAGGTTTCCCGATTTTAGACTCGCTAAGATGTTCCCAGTTCTAAATAATTCCCCTCTTTTTCTTCCCCTACACTGGTTCTAATGGTTTCCTTTTGCTTGCACCAAGAGAATGAAAGGGAAGCTTGGTGGTTCAGCCCAACCCTTCCAGTTGCCAAGCACTGTTCTAGTTCTGGTTGGACAGCAGTAAATTGAACACACACAGAGTTTGAGGCTTCAGAGGGATTTTGGTACGGAGGGACATTCAGTGTTTAGTATATACCTTAAAGAAGTGCTGAGGCCGGGCGCGGTGGCTCACGCCTGTAATCCCAGTACTTTGGAAGGCCGAGGCGGGTGGATCACAAGGTCAAGAGATCGAGACCATCCTGGTCAACATGGTGAAACCCC
>NW_016107858.1:866126-869859 GCF_001604975.1 Cebus imitator
AAAAAAAAAAAAAAAAGAAGTGCTGAGAGGACTCTGAGGAGGGAACGACTTTTAATTCTTCAGGGGAACTTTAATAGGTGTGGTGGGATCACGAATAGAGGAAGAGATGCTTCTCACTGAAAAGGCAGACGGTTATATTAAGATGTTACTTCTACACTTCATTGTCCCGCTAATTTTCGAGCAGGCTCCAAAATGGCAAGCTAGTTCGCTCCCTGTGACCCACAGGCCAAATCCAGTGTGCCACCTGTTTTTGCACAGCACAGTCTACGATCTCAGAATAGCTTTTACATCTTTAAGTAGCGGTTGGAAAAAAAAATAAAAGAGTATTTCATGATGTGAAAATTATAGGAAAGTCAAATATCAATCTTCATAAAGTTTTACTGGGGCTGGACGTGGTGGCTCACACCTGTAATCCTAACACTTTGGGAGGCGGAGGTGGGATGATCACTTGAAGCCAGGAGTTCAAGACCAGCCTTGGCAACATAGTAAGACCCCATTTCTACAAAAAGATTAAAAATTAGCCAGGCATGGTGGTGCATGCCTGTAGTCCCAGCTGCTCAGGAGGCTCAGGCAGGAGGATGGCTTGAGCCCAGGAGTTCCAGGTTACAGGAGCTATGATTGCACGACTGCACTCCAGCTTGGACAGCAGAGCAAGACCTCGTCTCAAGGAACATTGCGATTCTCATTTGTTCACGTATTGTTTACGGCTGCTTTGGCACGACAACCACAGCATTCAGTAGCTGCAATGGAGAGCATATGGTCTGCAAAGCTTAAACTGTTTCTATCTGGTCCTTCACATAAAAAGGTTGCTGACCCAGCAGGGCACGGTGGCTCACGCCTATAATCCCAGCACTTTGGGAGGCCAAGGCAGGTGGATCACCTGAGGTCTGGAGTTCAAGACCAGCCTGGCCAACACGGTGAAACAAACGAAATTGCCAGGCGTGGTGGTGGGCACCTGTAATCCCAACTACTAGGGAGGCTGAGGCAGGAGAATCGCTTGAACCCTGGAGGTGGAGGCTGCAGTGGGCCAAGATCACACCATTGCACTCTAGCCTGGGCAACAAGAGTGAGACTCAGTCTCAAAATTAAAAGAAAGAAAGAAAGAAAGAAAGAAAAAGGTTGCTGACCCATGCCCCATACTTCAGTCTTCAGAGGTTTTCTCTGAACATTTGGGAGGTGAAGATGAAGCCTTGGAAGAAATATAATAGAAACAAAACCATGTATCAATAAGGACTTTGTAGGATTGTTTTAAGAATCATCCATAATATTTGTCAAATGAACAAAGACATATAAATCGTGTATATGTTTTAGATCTCGTAGAATGTACATATACAGATACTTCTAGATAGTCTGAAAAAATATGCCACGAGCTATCAATATGGGTTATTTCTTTCTCTTTCTTTTTTTTTTTTTTGAGATGGAGTCTCCCTCTGTTGCCCAGGCTGGAATGCAGTGGCATGATCTCGGCTCACTGCAACCTCTACTTTCCTGATTCAAGCCATTTCCTGCCTCAGCCTCCCGAGTAGCTGGGATTACAGGTGCGTGCCACCACGCCCAGCTAATTTGTGTATTTTTTAGTAGAGACGGGGTTTCCACCATGTTGGCCAGGATGGTCTCGATCTCTTGACCTCGTGATCCACTCGCCTCGGCCCCCCAAAGTGCTGGGATTACAGGCTTGAGCAAGCCTGAGCTCTTGTATTTTAATAGCTAATTTTTGTATTTTGTATTTTTAATAGAGATGGGGTTTCACTATGTTGGCCAGGCTGGTCTTGAACTCCTGACCTCGTGATCTGCCTCCCTTGGCCTCCCAAAGTGCTAGGATTACAGATGTGAGCCTCTGCGCCCAGTCAATATGGGTTACTTCTGACATATGGATCATGGAGAATTTTATTTATTAAAAAGTAATATAACTAATAACCGCTTCATATGGACTGCTTACTAGGTGCAGAGCACTGTGCTCCTTGCCTTGTGTATGCAGCATCTTATTTAAATTTCTCAAGAACACTAAATGTTAGAACTATTATTGCTCTCATTTAACAAATAAGAAAACTGAGGCACAGAAGGGTTAAATAACATGCCCAAGACCACTCAGTGAGTATTAGAAGAACCAGAAAGTAAACATGGACAATCAGCCCTGCTTTTTCTGTGACTGAATATAGGGCATGGGTCAGCAACCTTTTTATCTGCTTTCCCTCTTTCTAGTGCACCACGCTTGGATTTTTTTTTTTTTTTTTTCTGAGACAGAGTCTTGCTCTGTTGCCAGGCGCCAGGCTGGAGTGCAGTGGCACGATCTTGGCTCACTGCAACCTCTTCCTCCCGGGTTCAAGCAATGCTCCTGCCTCAGACTCCCGAGTAGCTGGGACCACAGGCGCACACCACCGCGCCCAGCTAATTTTTGTATTTTTAGTAGAGACGGGGTTTTACCATGTTGGCCAGGATGGTCTCGATCTCTTGACCTCGGATCTGCCCGCCTCAGCCTCCCAAAGTGCTGGGATTACAGGTGTGAGCCACTGCGCCCAGCCCACACTTGGATTTTTTATGTTATGCATTTCTTGTTAGAACTTTTAAACACTGGTTACTTTTGAAATCAGGAAAATATATACTTTACAAAATATGTAAAGTACCTAGCATGGTGACTGGCACACAGTGAAGATGGCGATGATGAGAAAGAGGAGGAAGAAGGGGAGAAGATGACAGCTTACATTTGTTGACTTCTTCCTATGATCCAGGTTTTGGCACGATGTGCCAGGCACCTTATATGCCAATTGAACTGAAGAGGCATTTGATAAATTATTATTGCTGTTATTATTCCTATCACTTTCAGGTATTTCTTAGAGCCCCAGAGATGGTCTGGGGCTGTGCAGGTCTGGGATGGAGGATGTCATCTTTTTTTAAAATGTATTTTTATTTTTTATATATTTATTTATTTTTTTCTGGAGGATGTCAGCTTACGTCTCCAACCCAAAAGTTAGGAAGAAGTTGTTCTTAATACTTCCAGCCCTCCCTTGCAATTTCAGATGGTCAGAATATGAATGGGTGGACCAGATGACTGCCAGGCTTGAGGAAAGTGGGATTCTAAATCTGGCTCCAGAACGTATCAGCTCTGTGGCCTTGCTGCAGTTCTTACGTTGTCACAGTTGGATATATTTATCCCATTTTCCCAATCCTACCTTGCGTAGCCAGGCAACAGGTGTTCAAGGCCACTGGGAAGGCCCTGCTGTCCCACTGGCAGGCCTCCCATAGCCTAAGCACCTCTCATGAAACATTCATTTCCTTGGGTTAATGCTCTGCCAGGGAGAGGTGACATATTAAGCCTCTGACACCGAGGCAATTTAATTTCATGGAATCACAAGATGTTAGGGCTGGGAGTCACCTAGCATCGAAAGCCTCATTATTCCTTCCTCAAAACCGTCTTTTCCTTTTTCTGTCTACCGTGGGAGAAGTGTCCCTGCTCCTAAGTGGATGCTTCTCCTTGTACTGTGGATCCCACCTACCATTATTCCCTCTCTCCCACACCGGCACCACCTGCCCTCCGCTGGCTTCTCTCCATCAGTATTTAAATAAGCTCAACAACTACCTCTTAACTTAATAAAATAAAATAAAAAAGCATCCTGGGCCGGGCGCGGTGGCTCACGCCTGTAATCCTAGCACTTTGGGAGGCCGAGGCGGGTGGATCACGAGGTCAAGAGATCGAGACCATCCTGGTCAACATGGTGAAACCCCGTCTCTACTA
>NW_016107858.1:869979-879388 GCF_001604975.1 Cebus imitator
TGGCGCGTGCCTGTAATCCCAGCTACTCAGGAGGCTGAGGCAGGAGAATTGCCTGAACCCAGGAGGCGGAGGTTGCGGTGAGCCGAGATTGCGCCAGTGCACTCCAGCCTGGGCAACAAGAGCAAAACTCTGTCTCAAAAAAAAAAAAAAAAAGCATCCTGGGGCCTCATACCTCTCGAAAGCTAATGCCTTACCTAACTTCTCTTCTTCTCGGTCAAGCTTCTTATGAGAATTGCCTGTAAACTTTGAAGGGCAGACTCAAGAGCTCTGGGTATTTAGGGCAAGCCTATGTGTAGGGGGTATGGGTCAGCTTGGAGGAGGAAGAGTGAGGGACACAGAAGTTGGTTGAGGAACGGAGGAAGGAAAGTGGAAGGTTCCTGTGGACAAACTACTGCCTTCCTAGTTTTACCCCAAACCAGTACTGACTTTTCACAGCAATGAATACATGATACTGGGTTTGGGTACTTGCTCTGAGTATGCTAGCTAGGTCCTGTGGGGGGTACAGCTCAGTACCCATCACATCACTGCCTCTGAAGTGTTCACAGCTGCATCTGGATATTCAGTTATGGTATCAGCACAGGGCAGCGCATGATTAAGCCTACATGAACGGTACACGCGCGTGGCTCCCAGACAAGAAGCATCAGCGAGCGTCGTTTGGGAACTTATTAGCAAGGTAAATCCTCAGGCCCTGGCCCAGACCTACTGAATCAGAAACTCGGTGGGGGAGGGCCTGGAAACCTGTGTTTTTAAACGCCCTCTGCGTGATTCTGACACATGCTAGGGTTTGAGAACTGTTGGTATAGACAGTAAGAACCATCGTGGGCTGGAGGTCAGACTTACAGGGCACCCGGCACTTAAATTTGATCCTGATCGATGCAGTAGAGCAAAGGGTAGAGAGTGATCCAGAAAGAGAGTAAACCAGATGAACACATGTATAGATATTGAGTTGCATAAGCTAGAGAACGGGTGGAGGGGGGGTGCTGAAGGAGGAGTGGCCTGGTTGACGTGGAGATCCCTGCAGAGGACGATGGCGAGGCCAGGAAGCCTTGACTACCAGCTATCATCTGGGGAAAGAGAAACCTCTTCGGTGTGTTTCTAAGAGAGGGCGCCACCTACCACATCCAATGTCTTTCTTTCCTTTACCTTCACAGGCATTCTCTTCCAGCCTCTCATCTCCAGAGGTGAGGCTCACCCCTCTCCTTTGACCTCGGCAACTCTGATCTGGGATGGTATTTCTTTTCCTGCCTCCCCCATCAGTACGTCCTCCTTCTTCCTCCGAATCCACCCCCTCATTACTGCTACAGATGAAAAATGGTAAACCACTCTTTGGAAAAACTGTTCCTAGAGAGGGCGCATGATTTGAACAAGTTCCTATTCAAAGCATCAGGGGAGTTACACCTGCCTCTTAAATTCTGACAGTGTATACCAGGGATTCATTAGGCGTGAACAGAGGATGGTTTTTAGAGCCGGCTTGCCACTGTGCCTCAACAGTTAAGTTACACAGGGACCTTGCAGAAGGCTCGATGTGTTATGATTGGAAGCAGTTCTCTGTGGGAAGTCCCTTCCAAAGCCCCGAGGAATCTTTTAAGGTGGTGCAGACACGTTTCCCAGTGGGACCTTCTCTGAAGACAGAGCCTCCAAATGCACGTTTAGGTTCTGATGTTTAGAACACCTTATTCCTGAGAGGCATCCTGGTGTTGTGGGATGTGCAGCAGGTGATGAATGCACTGGAAGAAGGGATTCTTTTTTCTCTTAAAGGTTTTTATTGGAAGACCAAGGTATTAAGCCTGAGTTCTTTTTTTTTTTTTTGAGACAGAGTCTCTGTTGCCAAGTGCCAGGCTGGAGTGCAGTGGCATGATCTTGGCTCACTGCAACCTCTGCCTCCTGGGTTCAGGCAATTCTCCTGCCTCAGCCTCCCGAGTAGCTGGGATTACAGGCGTGTGCCACCACGCCCAGCTAATTTTTGTATTTTTTAGTAGAGATGGGGTTTCCACCATGTTGGCCAGGATGGTCTCGTCTTTTGACCTCGTGATCCTTCCGCCTCGGACTCCCAAAGTGCTGGGATTACAGGCTTGAGCAAGCCTGAGCTCTTATATTTTCTAGCCAGATGATTTTGTTTCATTGATCTAACTTCTCTTGGTTGCTCTATCTGTAAAATGGGGCTAGGAAAGCCACCTCACAGAGGCACTGTGAGGATGAAATGAGCAGTAAAAGTGCGTAGTAAGTTGCGCAGTCCCATGCAACGCCGCCGTCACGGCAATTGTCCCTACGCTGGCCCTCCTGTTTCTCTGTCCTCCCCCTCCTCCATTAGACCTTGGAGCCAAAATATTATTTTAATTAAATGACAGGATAATATTCCAGATATTATTATTTCCCACCTCTACTTCACTTCCCAGCATTCCTTTTCACCCTTCAACCTTGTATCCCCCAGGTAACATAAAGAATAAAGCAAAGAGACAAGTGCATGTGAATACTGGGGTTCCAGACCAGGCAAGACCTTTCCAGCATCACCAGGCGCTGTGGCTGGGGCCCTTGTGGAGCAGACCCACAGGATGAGGATGTCCCGGGGCACGAGGGGGAACACGGTCAAGGACCAGCTCCCTCCCCCAGGGCCTGCCAAGCCCCGCAGAACTTGGTCTCCACCCTGAGCATGCGGGGCCGGCCCATCCTTACTGAGGTGTTGCTTTCACCAGAGACTAGGATGAGGTCGGAAATAAAGTTCCATGTCAGTTCTCGGATGTTTGGGTTTGAGGCTTGACATTTGAAAAGCTGTTATTGACCATGTTGCTTCCGTAATTAAAAGGCCTCCGCGAGCCCTTGTAGTCTTCAAATTCAAGTCTATACATGATCCCGTCATCTCAGCTTTCTACAGCCTCATCAGCCCCCTGCCCCGGCCGATCCCTCCACTTTCCCAGTCTCTCTTTCCAGCCCATTCCCGGCGCCTAAGCTCCAGCTGCATCTACCCCACTCCCCACTAGGATCTCTGCCACGGAGACTCACAGCTTCCTCAATCATCACCTCCCATCTCCTCACCTCCTTTACTTCCCGTAGTTCCTCTCGCTAGTGGCAGCGCCACGAGAGACACACGCAGAGGAGCAGAACCTGGGAGTCACTCCAGCCCTCCCTCCACATTTCTCGCCACAAACATCCAGTCGTGCCCGCTCACTCAAAATCTCTGGATTCTGCTTCTTTCTCTGTATTCTCACCCCTACTGCTTTAGTTCTGGCCTCATTATTTTTCATTCTGACTTCGGCTCCTGCCTCTTTCCTCGTAGTCCCCTGGCCTCCCTCCTCCAGGCCGCAAGAGTTAGCAGGGTGTAAGGGTGAAGAGCTTGGCCCTGGAGACAGGGCGTCTTTCTGCTCCTTAGTACTCAGCTGACTTGGGGCAAGCGTGCATGCAACTTTCTCGAGATGATAAGCATTAGTGTGAGGTGTGATGTTTAAATCATAGAGGGCCCTAGATAGTGTAAATAATGTCAGACAGTGCTATTATTATCTTTTCAAAATGCAACTGTCATAGGTCCTTTCCTAGGAAAACTTCCAGTGATTGCCCTGTCCTCTGAAGGAAACCCAAATTCCACGGAACGTCCTTAATGTGCCTCTACGATCTGACCTCTACCTGTCTAACTACCTCATGTCCCATCACTCACCAGCAGCCCCTGGACCCTTTCCTCCAATGTGCCTCCTAAGGGGCCTTTGCAGCCCTTTCTGCTTGCGCACCCTGGCTCCCTCCTCACCCACGGAGCCCCCAGCTCATTCCCGGGAGAATATTCTGCCTGCAGTTTTACACTTAACCATGGCTGACACGCTTACCACACTGTAACAGACGTTTTTCTTTACGTGTTTGCCTCCCACATTAAACTACAAACTGCTTGAGGAAAAGAGTGATGACATGTTCGTCTTTCAGGCACATAATAGATATTTCAATAAAAAAGTTGGTTCAATGTATTGATGAATCACTGTAACAGGCACGTTCATCCCTGCTTCTGTGAGCTTCCTCCTTGCGTCTTCTTGCTTGGGATGCCATCCCTTACCCCTGTCTGTTTAGATACTACCACACAGTCAAGGTCCAAATCAAGTCCCACCTCCTTCAAAAAGCCATACCAGACTACTCAACCAGGCAACTCTGATGATGGCCACACCCAGCTGCCTTTGCGGCCTCGTAAAGCGTGGTCATGTTCTGCCCTGCACTGGAGCTGTTCTCATACAGATCGGCACCAACTCACAAAAGCACAGGTTCCTTGAGGGACGGGAACCCAACCCAAGCTTCCCGTCTCTTATGGCCTTTGGCGTAGTAGGTGCTTAGTGTCTATGGGATGATGAGTCAAGTAAATGAACGTACGCGATCGTGAACAAATGAATCCATGTCTCCCTTGTCTTAACTTACTCTAGCAGTCGCCTGTTTTGCACACTTTGAGACGTGATCATATATGATCTTGTGTTATGATTTAGCATGTTCTCTCTGCAAGAGTTATGGCTGCCTTGAAGGGCTTTCCTTTTTTTCATAACCTGGATGACAGCGCCAGAAAAAAAAACAAAAAAAAACGAAGTTTTGTAAATACTTCTTGAGGAATTGAACCAGTTCCTCTGACAAGGAACAGAAATAAAGTGTAAAGAAGAAGAAATTGGTCTGGTGCGTTACAACTAGTTCCACTCACTGTATGTGCTTCTTCGAGGCACTGTTTTTCTCCCGATCAAGTCTGTTTCTCTAGCCTGCAGCTAAACATTACAACCAGCTCAGCTCCCAGTACTCTCATCCTATTCAATGCCAACAGCAGTTTTCCCGGGGATCCTTCTTCAGTGAAAGCCTGCAATTGCCTGCTCCTATTCTAAGTTGATCCCGAGGACAAACTTTTGGCTTTATCATCAACTGGCAGAGTTGGTAACGTCAGAATGATTTTTTTTTTTCAGTAACAACAACAGCCAGCATTTAATGAGAGCTTACAATGTGGCAGGTGATGAGCTAACCCCTTAAAAATATTTTTATATTAAAAATATTTTATAATAATTCCTGATTACATTTTATTATAAGAGACTTGAGGCCAGTCATGGTGGCTCATGCCTGTAATCCCAGCACTTCGGGAAGCTGAGGTGGGCAGATCACTTGAGGTCAGGAGTTCGAGACCAGCCTGGCCAACATGGTGAAACCCCGTCTCTACTAAAAACACAAGAATAAGCCGAGGATGATGGTGCATGCCTGTAGTCCCAGCCACTCAGGAGACTGAGGCATGAGACTTGCTTGAACCTGTGAGGTGGAGGTTGCAGTGAGCCAAGATCATATCACTGCACATCAGCCAGGGGGGCTGGCAGAGCACGACTATGTCAAAAAATAAAAAATAAAAAGAGAGAGATTTGAATAGTTCAGAAGCATATAGAATAAAACATGAGATGCTGAGCGTTTTTTTCTGGATGTAGTCAATGCATCCTTATAACAATAACAGTAGTGAACCAATAGATAGCCAGGCGCTATTTTATGCCTTTCACTTGTTTTAAGCCTCACTACCACCTTTTGATGTAGCTGTTCTGTTATCACCCCCATTTCACAGACAAGGAAACTGAGGCGCAGAGAGGCATAGAAAGATTTCCTAACCTGCCAAAGTGGCAGTAATGGAATTGTCTGAGTCCAGATTCAAATCCAGGGGGTCCGGCCCCAGCATCCATGTTCCTTATCTCGATTTTACTGCCTTTGGAGGAGTAATAAAGTTATTCTTATTTTATACATGTATTTATTCATTCAGCAAATATGTATTTCCAGGTGCAACACAAGGCTCTAGGGCTCTTGTAGAGAATAAGGCAGACAAAGTCCCTGTCTTCATGGAGTTTCCATTCTAGATGAGGAAACAGTGGTCCTGAAAGATAAGTGCTCGTTGAGCAAGGTTGTTCAGCCTATAAACAGCGCTGGGATGCTTGGGTCTGACTCCAAGGCCAATGTTCTGAATTCTAGGCCACACTGCTTCCCTGAATACAGTTCCATATTACAGGCCCGGGAAGACTTTGCAAGGATTCCCGCAGGTGGGCGGCCTGTGGTGACGCTGGCGTGCGCCCCTGCAACAACCAATGTCGTTCTCTCACCTTTCCTTCCCCGCTGCCCTCTCTCCCTCCTTTTCCTTACCACTTTCGTGTGCCTTCAAGTATACACGGGTGGAATTTGACGAGGGCACTGACAGCCAGAGAGATTGCTGCGAAGAAAAAGCCCACCCACACTGCTCTCTCTGAGCATTGCCTCAGCCATCTCTAAACTACCTGAACTTTTAAAAATGCTGCCAGAAAAAACGACTTAGCAATCCTTTCTTCACGCTCTCTGGTTATCTTTCTCCTCTCACCTCCCCACCAAATCCAAGGCCTTCCACAGTCTTCTCGAGGGGAAAGTTCTGTCCCATACGGTCTCTCATATCATGTCCGCCTCTGGGCTGAGTGGGCATTCTTGTACTTTCTGCTTTTTTGAGATGGTAAGTTACCCCCACTTCTCTAAGGATGTAGCCTTGAGCTGTTTCTCAAACTCATATCCCTTTGGTTGCTTTATTTTAATTTTTATTTTTGAGGTGGAGTGTCACTCTGTCGCCCAGGCTGGACTGCAGTGACTCGATCTCGGCTCACTGCAACCTCTCCTGCCCTGGCTCAAGTGATTCTTCTGCTTTAGACTCCCGAGTATCCGGGATGACAGGCTTCTGCCACCGTGCCTAGCTAATTTTTATATTTTTAGTAGAGACGGGGTTTCACTATCTTGGTCAGGCTGGTCTTGAACTCCAGACCTCGTGATCTACCCGACTTGGCCTCCCAAAGTGCTGGGATTATAGGTGTGAGCCACTGCACCTGGCCTATTTTACTTTTCTGATTTGTTTTTTGGAGACAGGATCTTGCTCTGTCACTCAGGCTGTAGTGCAGCAGCATGCTTGTTGCCCACTGTAACCTTGGATTTCTGACCTCAAGCAATCCTCCCACCTCAAGTGACCCTCCCACCGCCGCCTCCCAGAGTTCCGGGATTACAGGCACCAGCCCCCGTGCCCTGCCCTTTGGTTGCTTTAGATCCTCTCCAAGTTCTTGTTATCACACTTCACTTGTGAGGCATGAAACTCAGCATGTTCAGAAAGAGTCAGGACGATTACCAAGCTCAGGCCAGCTTCTGAGCAAGGCTTCTGGTGGATACACTCTGGGGCTGGGTGGGCTGGTGGCCCTGGGAAGATCCCAGCCCAGTGCTGAGGTCTGAGAACTCAAAGAGGTGGTAGAGACGGGAGTCCCCAAAGGATGTTCCAGGGACGCTGAGGGTCAGCTTCCTCCCTCCCTGCAGTCTTGTATTCCCTGGGCCTGGGAACACAAGAACCTCTTTTAGCTTTCACAGATGTCTGAATGAACTGGGGGAGGAGAAGAGGGCTGGGCTGAATCACTCCCAGTGAAATGTCCCCCACCACATGGGTGTGAGGCTTCCCATCACTCAGGCTTCAGGGAGCTCTCTAAAGACCCTGGTGGTTCTCAGTGAAGTCCCCATAGGGTTGATCAGCAAGCGGGAGCCAGTTGGAGGCTTGGGAGGTGTGGAAAAGAGAATTTGCACCCTCTCCCTGTGCCATGTTGCTTGGTTTTCTCCAATCTCTGGAAGAGCCACTTTTCAGGGATATAGGGAAAAAGCAACAAGCCCGTTTTTAACTTTAGTCAACATTCCCTCCCAAAAAAGGGCTTGTTCAGGTGGTTGCTTTGGCGCAGTTAGGCTAAGAAGTAGGATTGGGACATTTGGGGTCTGTGAAAACTGAAAGAAGGGAGAACGCGCGGCCAGTCATGACGACTTTATTGCATGATTGATGTGAGCAACCAGAGCCCTGTCCCACTCAGGAGGCTGTGAAGACCCTGTAAGATGCATCCCAGACTTGGCAGCCTGCAGGGTGGAAGAGGGAAGTGTCAATCCACCAATGTCTGCTCCCATCGACCAAGTATTGTCCTTTGGAGGTTAACTTCCCCACACTCTCAGGTTTGCACGTGTATCAGAGGAGCCGAGCAGGCTCCTGCAGGCGGATGTGGCACAGAAACCGGGAACTGAAGGTGAGCACTCCTCTCTGCACCTAAAGACATGGTGCTGCCAGGTTTCACTTGCTCACAGCTGGTGGCTACAGCAATGGCTAAACTAGTAAGGTGGGCCCAAAAGAGGCATGTGGGGCGTTGGATTCAGGGGATGAATCCTCTTTTCACCTCCCTTCACCTTCAGATTCAGATCCTGACAGTTTTTCAAAGACTAACTCAGTTGTCTCCGGAGAAGTTCTTCCAAAGGCATCTGACCATAGCCAACTTTTCCCTTTAAACTCTTAGAACGGTCACTAAGTAGCACTTACTTTTTGCTTGATCTACCATCATTTTACTCCTTGGGTAATAACTTATGGTCAGAGGCTTCATGAACCCCAGCCCAGGGCCTTCTACAGCAGTGGATGCAAAACAGACCCGTCAGTGTTTGTTGCATTGAATGGTATAACGATTATGAAGGATATTTGCTTCTTTGTCAGCACCATAGGCTGAGTTATAGGAATGGAAGAAGAGAAGCTGGGTGAGGTTTTGTTTGGGGTTCTAAATTTTTAATTTAGCCTCCAAAACCACGACACCTTCCTACTCCTCAAACTCTTCAAGTTATCTCTAGCAGAAAATGTCCCCTGCAGCCTTCTGTTTGAAGACCTTGGCAGTGCTGGACTGGCCTTTCCAGCTGGTCATTTTTTTTTTTTTTTAAAGAGATGGGGTTTCACCATGTTGGCCAGGCTGGTCTCGAACTCCTGACCTCAGGTGATCCACCCGCCTCAGTCTCCCAAAGTGCTGGGATTACAGGTGTGAGCCACCATGCCCGGCCCAGCTGGTCATTTCTTTCTAGCCCTTTTTCTCACTTCAGCCTGGCATACCCCCTCCTCATGAAGCCTTTCTGGGTCAGATTCACTCAAGTCACGGAATTCAGCTCCACATATATCAACCCAGAGCCTTCTGTGGCAAAGTCCAGTGAGGCACTATCCCTTCTCCTGGGTAAAAATTAAAGTAATAAGATTTTCTTCCCCATGTCCGTCTAGAATTAGTGATGAACTTGCCCTGTTCTATCCAAATCCTTTTGCCATTCTCTGATGTTGACCATGGCACCCATAGGCAAAACGAGTGATTAGGGCGGTAGCCTGCATCAACAGAACTAAGCTTACTGCCATCTTGAGACAAGGGTAGCTCATCTTTTGGGAGTCGAAACAGTGACTTGGACCTCATTGGTACAATGTTTTAGCTGACACAGGCTAGCCCATCATCTACTTTTTGTTACCCATTTTATTTTATTTTATTTTATTTATTTTTTTGAGACAGAGTTTTGCTCTTGTTACCCAGGCTGGAGTGCAGTGGCGTGATCTCGGCTCACCGCAACCTCCGCCTCCTGGGTTCAGGCAATTCTCCTGCCTCAGCCTCCT
>NW_016107858.1:879483-883689 GCF_001604975.1 Cebus imitator
TGCTGGGATTACAGGCTTGAGCCACCGCACCCGGCTTGTTATCCATTTTAAAGAAGGGGTGCACTGGCACCCCTGTGAATAGCAGAAGCCATAGGCAATTCAACTCAACAAAAAGCTAATGAGGGCATATGGCAAGCCAGGCCTTGTGTTACACAGCATTGTACTCTAAAAAGACCCTCATATTTGGCATCAGAAATTCTGGGTCTGAATCCTGGCTCTGCCATTTGTTGGCTATGTGATCTTACACGAGTCACTTGACTTCTGGATGTCTCGGTTTTCTCATGGGTGGAATTTCCTTGAGGCTAAGATGAGATACTATATGTGAAAGCACTTTTAAACAGTTGAATGTGAGATATTATTCGTTTTTATGCAAAGAAGAACAACACCCGAACTCTGCCTTTAAGGCTCTTACCTTTTGTCCGAGTCTGATTGGGTTGAATTTCCTCCAGAGAGAAAATTTCCTTGAGGAATGAGCTCAGGGCTGCAGTCTACTTGAGCAGAAGGGAACCTTCTTGTAGGAAGAAGTCTCCTTCCCTCCATGTGGTCCAACGTCCCAATCAGGGAGGAGGCTGCTGGTGTCCATCCATCTGAGCAGGTGGCGGCTGACTGCCATAGGTAAGGCCACACAAGCCTGTAATATACATGAAAGGATTAGGAAGAATTCACAGATCTCTCTGGGTAGACCCCGCCAGATTGGATATTTGGAGCAAATTCTTCCAGACAAATGGTTTAAAAATCAAAATTTCCCATAATTGACTGAAACCTTTTCCCCATAAGTCCCACTCAATTTGAGAAGATGTGTATATTCTGACTGGTAACCCGTCAGACCTCAAACAACTAAGGAATTTATAGAAATATTAGTGGCCATGTTCATGTTTGTCTAGTACTTAACAAAGCACCTGAGATGAGAAACTAGACTTACCCAAGCTTGGAAATCTTATACAATGGTTAGTGTTCAGGAAAGGCTGAAGAATACTGAGAGGCTTAAAAAAAAATCAACACTGGGAATATTAGAGAATCTTATCCACTAGAAAAATCATTCATCTGTGAACAAATGAGAAATAGAGAAATGAATGAAAAAGTTCTATCATTTCTTTCTTTGGTATGTATTGAGCATGATGTGGTAGGACAGGTTCTAGTGGCTGGGATATGAAGTAGACCCCTGTTACCTGGTGGAGCACCCATCCCCCAGCTACTAAGGACTCACAACTGCACCCTTCTCTGGAGCCCTGCAGGAGGGAAACACTCCCCCCAGCGATGCCCTGCCCGATGCCCGGATGCCTGGGAGATTATGCTGCCTTAATTCCCCCCCACCTGCCACCCCACCCCGACAGGCTAGGGGCAGCTTGGAGCCAAGGTCCAGTTGTTAGGGATGGTAGTAAAAGTGCAGTCCCCTTGTCTCAAGTGGGCCGATTCTGTGGTGTCATCCAAGCTCCAAAGCTCCCCCTGGAATCAGGCTGAGGCTAGACCTGCAGCTTGGCTGATCTCCCCTGCCCTCTCCAGTTTCCCTCACTCATATGAATTTCACGCTCAATAAATCACTTGAGTAAGAATTCTCATCTCAGGGTCTGCTTCTAACGAACCCAAGTTAAGACAACGGGCAATGCTGAATAAATCCGAAATAGTCTCCCTCTGGGAGCTTATACTGGGGGAGGATGCGGACAAATGCACGAGCATTTATAATATAGAGTCACAATGGTAGCTTCAGAAGATACACGGTGCTCTGGGAACAGGAATAGTCACAGAGTGTTTCTTAGAGTTGAACGTTTCTGAGCTGAGAACTGAAGTGTAACTAGGAACTGGCTGGTTATAGAGGTGGCCGGGGGGACAAAGAATTTGTCAAGCAGAGGAAAAAGAAGATATTGAGGATGAATAGAAAATATGCAATATATGCCCCCTAAATTATAAATGGTTTAGTATGACCAAAGCCAAGGGTGACAGCAGCAATAAAGAGACAGAGAGGTACAGATTATGAAGGGCGTAGTGAGATATTAACACATTTCTATTGTATCCCTGGGCAAAGAAAAAATGATGAAGAATATTAAGTGAAGGACACATGATAAGATTTCTATTTTTAAAAAAAATCCCTGGGCTACCGAAAGGAGAAAAGAACTTAGCGGGCAACGCTGAGAATGGGGGATACAACAGTTAATATTTCAATTATAATATGACAGTTAAGGGCTAGAGTATTGGCATTAGAGAGACAGGGATTGAAGTCTCAGCTCCAACCCTTACCAGCTTGGTAAGTTATTTTTATTCTCTCTAAACTTCCAATTCCTTAATAGTAAAATGGGGCTACAGTAATAAGCAGAGTAGGTATACACATTGAAGGATCTAATGTATGAAGAGGATTTTATTATTATTTTTGCAACACTCAGCACCCTGGAAGCACCATTAAAATGATCTGTTGTTATCCATGTGATCTGAACTTGGGCAAGAGCAGTGGAAATGGAAAAAGAAGACAGTTGGTGTCAGCCCCAGCTCCTGAGGAGGCTGAGGCACTTACATCCAGTCTGGACAACACAGCAAGATTCCGTCTCTAAACAAAGTGTAGACGGATTCAAAAATTCTATGAGGTGGAATTAAAGGGTTGGATGTGGAAGTAGAGATGCAGAAAAGTGAGGTGTCAAGGATTTCTGATCTGGGCAGCAGGTGGTAGATTGCAGCATCTTTCCTTGAGATGGGACATTAGGAGGAGGTAAGGAACGGAAGCTATGGGACTGGATGTGTTGCTTTTGAAGAGCCTATGAGGTACCCAAATGGAATTGTCTGGAAAGTGGTTGTACAGCAGAGACCGAAGTTAAGGAGAGAGATCTGAGTAGAACATACATAGGTAGGGTAGAGGAGAGAGCTCAGCGTGAACTGAGAACAGAGGGCCAGCACGGCACTGGAGCTGGGAGACAAAGGTGAGAAGACAGGACTCCCACTCCTGGGGAACTCACAGTCTGGTGGGGGAAGCAGATAATTAAACAGATCCTTAGAGTACAATGGATATGTTTTGGACTGAACCTACAGGGTGGATCCCAGCAGTTGAAGGGACTGAACATGGGACAAGGACTCTAAAGGTCAGAGCTAAAATTGGAGATAGTCAACAGGGTGGGGATGGGGCAAGGAAGGAAAGGGTGGGACAACTTGGAAAAGATTTTGAATGCTGTAAAACCAGAGACAGAGCAATTGAATGGAACATCGCAGCACGAGGAAACATGCTCATGTTCTTGGATTCCATACTTCTCAGGCTGTGCTGTCATGGAATCCTCACTGTTCTGAGGGGCCCGTGTAATTAACGCCAGCCACCATAGCGGAGGAGTGGAAACCAAGCGGACACCCTGCTACACCAGAGTGGTTGTCTTGTTTTGCAAATTAAAACTGTGTGCAAGCTTTCTTTTGAAAACAACAACAACAACAGCAACAAAACTGTTGTGTCTGGAAAAAAAATGGAAAGCTATCTACGTAAGGTAAATCAATGCACAGGTAAAAATACAAGGCCAAGAGACTCTAAGTCACTTGCTTAAAATCCAATCATGCAGCTGATTAGGGATCAAGCTGGGCCTGGAACCTAAAAGTTTGGTTCTCTGGCTGGTGTTCTTTCTTGCTGTGTCTGAGACCTTGAACTTCTAATTTGCCTAGTACATATTCATTTGTATCTTCAGATTTTTCTGAACTGTAGTAAGAGACGTTTATTTCAAACATCATGGGAACAAGGCGTGGGAGGGATCTTACAGAGCAGCAATTAAAATCGTTGCTGACACATGGTCTTTCACAATGAAATTCTCCTCACCGTTCTGATTCCTCTAGGCAACAGCACAAAGTTAAACCAGGAAGTCCCTCTGCCTTGCTAGGGATCCAGGCTTGCCTTCCTGTCGAGGTATCCCATTTCATCACAGTTGACCTAAGTTTGAACAAACACCACCACCTGATGCATGGAAGCTCTACTGTGACCTACGTTTAAAAGGTAATTTTCAAAAGAAAGATAGAATCATGACTCAGACAGATTTAACATGAAAGTGTGTTAGAGATTTTAACTCTATCAATGAGAGAACTAGGCAGATATTATAACTGACTCAAAAGAGAATACAAAGAACGTGAATAGATCAAGAACATTGAAATGAATGCGCAAGAAAAGGGCAAAACTGACTTCTTCCACGGAGGGAATGGGAATCAATTGAAACTCTGGCCGGGCGCGGTGGCTCACGCCTGTAATCCCAG
>NW_016107858.1:883888-891739 GCF_001604975.1 Cebus imitator
GCCTGGGTGACAAGAGCGAAACTCCGTCTCAAAAAAAAAAAGAAAGAAAAGAAACTCTACCAGAAGGGACAAAACTTGAATGTTTACAGACAATAATTATTTTGCAGTGTTATCAGCTAGCTACAGTGTACAGAGTTGTGAAACAGCTCCCACAGAATCCAAATCAGATAAAAGATATCAGAAAGGTGTGATACGGACGACACATAGTTTTCCAAAGATGCGCAGACATTTTTCCCTATAACTATTAGACAAGCAGAAGTATCTTTTACAACAAAACATGGGCATCCCAGGTTCCTTTTTCTGTTTTATATACATGCAAAAATATACAAGTGGGTATGTATATGTGTGTACATCTTTGCATGTACTTTTTAAAATTAAAATTTCACAAAAAGGTACTTAATCCTTAATTCATGTGATGTACTCTGATATTTTTTATTCTATTCTTTTGTTAATGCTGGTATCCTCACAAATTCATTTCATGACTCCTCAATGGGTTACTGCACACTAATGAGTCAAGGATTCACATTTTGTAGACAGGGGACTAGATCAGTGCTCCTCAAACTATCTGTTGTGAAGCACCAGTTTTTAAATATTTGACAATTTCCAGACCTTCATATACTGACTGATGCTTGTGTAAAATGCAATAAAAATAAATTACTAGAAAAATGAAGTGAAAAATACTCCCAGAGACCTACGAAATGCAAGCTCAAGGTTTTATTTTTAGATTTAATAGGCATAAAATTGGATTGTTGGGGCAAGGTCAAATTCCTATTTAAAGGTTTACAAATGCTTATTCTGTTTCTATGCTTCGTTTCTGCACACTGGCACAATGGTGGATTCCACTGGTCCTTGGACCACACTTTGAGTAGCACTGATTGACTACCTCTGACAGTACAGTGATTTTTTTGGAACTGACACTCCTTCAGGCTACCTTAGTCAATGGGGGATTGTTGCAGCATACCTGTGGCAATGAGAGAGAGGCACATCACAGGAACATCTGGCAGCAGTGGCCTCCCAGCAAGAGAAATGCCATATGAACCCTGAAAGGATCCAATGCGGAGGTGGCCCTTCATCGCGAGCGTGCCTGGCCGCTCTTCTGGGTTCTTCCTGCTGCTCGTCTTGATACTGATTGACTGCTTTTTGGAATTTCCTAGTTCATGTTCCCAAGAGAACCTTATTGCCCTATGTAATCATCGCTTCTGTTGCTGCAGAACTTTGTGCAGTACTGTGGTCCCTTGCCATAATTCCAACTGGCTGCCTTAATGTCAGGGGTTGGCCAGGCATCCAGTCACACGGCAGAGTGAGCTCTTGTGGTGTAGAAATGGCCACCCTCCTTCAAGGAGCAGCAGCTCCTCTTTCTCAGCATAACAGGCAATGGCGAGAAAGAGGTCAGATTTCCTTTGAAGAGGCTTTTGAGAAAAGATTAGCCCATCTAAAATACATTTTACAATTCTCTATTCCCAAACCCTGAATAATCCTTGGAAGTCACTCCCTGTGTAGGAGGCTGAAGAAAGGTAACACCATCACCACTGCAGACACAGACCCTTCCGGCTCCACCTCTACCCTACCCTGGAACTAGATTAAAGAGAGACTCTGGAGAACTTACTCATACCCAATGGGGTGCTTGTACATTTCCCTAAAGTCAGGAGGCACTTTCCTTTGTGAATATTTATACTTCTGAAGACATTTGCAAATCTTCAAATTCTTGGTTAAAGAATAGTTTATACAATTTCCCTATAATTCAGTAAAGCATAACTTCAAAAGAATGATGACAAAGTCAATGACACATATAGCGCAATCGAGGCATACTGAGATGGGGACGATGACAGTGAACAATTTTCTCCCCAAAGCTTAAGGAGAGTCACTGCCCACCATAAGTCAATCCAAATCTGAGAGAATAACAACGTAACCCGTTTACTTTCAGGGTTGCCCAGGAATAGTCACAGCCAGTTATGTCAAATCCTGGAGTCTGTTTTTACGCCTCTACCCATATCCTCTCATTTATTTCATTTCATATAGAAATGAACGGGCCTATTACTTGATGTTTAGATTTTCCAGGCTTGTCCGCATCTCCCATATATAAGATGTAATGTGTATAAAGTGCTTAATACAATGTCTGCTGCATAGAAAGCACTCCATAAATGTTAACTCTGACATACATATATATTAAATCTATGCTAGCTAGATTGCTTGAGTTATTTTTTGTGCATGTGGCTGTGCTGATGCCTGCCTAGGCAACAGAGATCCTCATCATGCAGTATGATTCTGTTTTCCTCTGAAGTTTAGTGAGGTGTGGTTTTCTGTGACGGTCTCCTCCACCAGTTTCAAGCTCATCTTGGAAGGTCTTTTACAACCTCAATAACACACTGCAGTTATTAGTTCCAAGAATGCTCTGTACGCTGTGGGCCCTGGCACGTGCTTGCTGCTGGCTGGCTGACTGATTGATTTACTATGCCTCCCCTTTGTCCATTATAAGCTTTCATCCTTGTAGATGTAAGAACCTTCTTTTCTACATGTCCTGCCATCCAGAACAGTCTTCGTGGGTCTACCTGCTTCACTGACTCACCATCTCCTTTCACCCTTTCTTCTTTTTTCTGGACCTTCTAACTTTGTGTTTCTCCCCAGATTATCAATTTTTAACTCAGCATGCACACATTATGTAGTTTTGGAAAATACTACCTATTTGCTCCTGTATCTTAATTTGGCTTTCCCCATTTCTATGCTGCCTGCTAGTAGAAATGAGACAACCGCTCATAGAACAACCAGTAAGACATGAAAAACTCCATGCAGACTTTCAGGGAAATTAAACACGTACTCTAGACCGGGAGCTGAATCTATGGCAGAGAAAGCATTCTAGTCGTCTTCTCTATGAAACTGTGATTGGGGGATGTTTTTAAAGGAACTCTGAATATGAAACGGGGTTGGAGTGGATTGAAGCCTTGGCCATCTGGATGAGAAAGATTCAGATGCTGAAACAGATCTCTGGAGTTAATGAATTTCACAGTCCTTTGCCCTTACTTTGCTTGTCTCGTCTCAAAACAGACACCTGGCGTGAGCTTGTTAAATGGCAAGAATAAGTAAAGAGTGAAAAAGAAGTAAAGCAAGCTTCTTTGCAAACTGCTCTCCTTATAAAACTAAGCAGGTAGCTCTACAAGTGATGGTAACTCACAGCCTCTTGGCTCTGTGTTGAATACAGCACCAAAGTTCACGCGCATTTACACACCTGCAGTTTTTTCTTTTTTTGTAAATCAAGCCTGGACTAATTACAGGATTTCATTGTATTTTTATCCATATAATAATCTAGTTTCCCCTGTAAATGATTCATTTACAATTCAATTAAACAGCCAAGGAGAACCAAATGTTAAAATAAACATGTTTTTAAATAAGATACAATGTGTATAATTAGACAGAACACATATCCCTATCTTAGTGTTTGATTTGCATGATAATATGAAACAGGTCATTTGAGGCTATGCCAAATATCAGGGATTGGATGACCTTTAAGTTGCTGCCAAGCTGGAGAGTGTATGATTTTGTGATCTGAATGAAAAATGCAACACGTAGTGCGTCATCCAAATGTTTACAAGAATCCAGCTGTGTGGTGTCAGGTACAAAACACCCGGACGACTGACAGAGGTTCTTCATTCTCATCCACACGTTTTTGCATTGCATGGATTTAGCCTGACACGTAGCAAAGCTAAGTCATTTACTGAAGATGTGGGACAAAACCTTCTGAATATACTGGCAATAAAATTGTTGAGAGATTTGCCATTTTCGTATCAGTGGCGTGAATGTTTTGCTGCTGCCTCACTGACAGCTTCTGAATCTGTAAGATTTGAAAATAGTCAATTCAGTTCCCTCCATTCTCCAGCCCTGTGCTCTCCTCACCATCTCCATCCCCCACACCCCCAAAGGTCTGTGTTAACCTGAGCTCTGACCCATGACAAAGTGGTCTCCTCGATCACAGGGCTGGTGCATGTGGCCTTTGTCATGGGAGCTGCTTCTGTTCCCAGTGATCACTGTGTCTTGGGGACATTGCTCTCTGAGCCAAGCACTGGCCAGATCAGAATTTCTAGCCATCCTAAAGGTTGATTGCAGTAGGCGGTCACAGTCACCATTCATCCTGCCATTACCATGGTCCATAATGCCACTCGTCTATACTTGGCTGTGATTCAGGGACCTGGCTGAGGTGACTGATGCTGACCCAAAGTCTTATCCACACACCCGTAAATCTAAACACCGTCTTTGGATTTGCAGCTGTAGCTACTGTATGGAGAGTCCTATGTTGTTTGCAAATCAGTCTCTTTGACTCAGCTTCTTCTGGGTACCTTGACTCCCAGTGAATTCCCTAGTGCCTGACTGCTGCCCATCCCAGGCCCATCTGGTACCTCTCATGCCCCAAATGTTGCAAGCTTGACCACTTAGTTTGAAATTGGGCTTCTAAAGCATCTTCCTCTGTGATCCTTCCTGGCTTCTTTTCCCCCAGGACCCCGTAACCTGACTTCTTTACCACTGCCTCCCTCCGGCTCCCTGCACAGGCTCCGTTGCTGCTAGTCAAGCCCTGCCTGAATCTGGACAGTGTGGCCTGGGGTGCCCCGAGGGCTTGCTGTAAACCGAATTCCCTATGTAACCTTGAGCAAATCACAGCACTTCCCTGGACCCCACTGTCCTAATCTTAACATGAGAATGTTGGACTAAATCAGGTCTGAGGTCCCCTCCAGTTCTAAAATTATATTATCTCTCTAATACTGTTAGACTGGCTGCCTTCCAAGGTGCCACTGCTCATCATTCTATCCAGTTGTTATGTGGGGATTTTGGGAGGAGGAAAAAATAAGGCTCCAGAAGTACTATCTTGAAAAAGTATAAAATGTGTCTGCTACCTTTCTCATCTTCATGAGCCCCTTGTTTTTCTTCTGTGTTGAATTTAAAACTCTGAGACTTAAACGTACACATTATGACAGTTCTGTCACTTCCTTAAATTACACAGTAAAAACACACAAAGGTGCCGGTAAGTTTAGCACCTTGAGTGTTATACAAGCAATGCTGGGCTGGGCAGAGGATGGAGGTGCGTGCCAGAAGCGAGGGAGAACTGAACAGGGGAGAGATACATTTAGGGCCTGAGGGAAGGGAAGATGCCTGCACTCAGGTGACTGTAGAGGGGGCTGTTCACCTTAAGCGCCCAATCAGCACTTTCTCTGGGTTTTAAATACGGTAATTCCACGTGAACATATTGCCCAAAAAAAGAAAAGCAATTGAGCATATAAACAGTCCTTGGATGCGTCCAGTGTTAGCATTTTCAGATAACTCTTCCATGGTCTTAAGAGCTTGTCCTTCTCTGGCAAGGATGGTCCGGGACACACGTTCAGTGCTTTCCTCTAACATATTTATACTGGTTACATCAGGTTAATGAATGCCCAAGGCATTTTTCAAGAAGCCCCAAAGGGGGTTAGTCTAAGGAGCAGGTGTTGAAGTAGAAAAGAAGCCCCATCTTCTACACACTCTCCTTATGTGAATGAACCAGAGGTTTTTTGCTGTTGCAATGTGCTTGTTTTTATTATAATTTGAAACCACTAACTGATACAGTGATTGACTTTCCCAAAACATATCCCTGGTAGTAATTAAAGAAAAAAAAAATCACTAAGATTATCCCGATTTGGGCCTCTAAACTCAGGGATGGTTCTGAATAAGCGACCCTATTTCCAAGTATCTTCGGTGATGCTGGTTGAGAATGAGACAGCCCCTCTGTTTGGAGCTGGCTAGAGAAGTTTCCCTGCTTTGCAGAAATGGGCTGTCATGGGGGGAGCAGTGATCGAATTCACGCTCCTCCTCCCCAAACAACTCTTGTACCCCCACAGATACTCCTTGTTTCTCCGTGTCTCCCTTTTTTCATATCCAGGTCAACCTCCCTCATTCAGTAATCCATTGATCGAGGCTTTGCTTAAAAAGTCTATCAACATGGCTGGACACGGTGGATCAAGCCTGTAATCCCAGCACTTTGGGAGGCCGAGGCAGGTGGATCACCTGAGGTCAGAAGTTTGAAACCAGCCTGGCCAACATGGTGAAACCCTATCTCTACTAAAAATACAAAAAATTAGCCAGGCACGGTGGCACATTCCTGTAATCCCACTTACTTGAGAGGCTGAGGCATGAGAATTGCTTGAACCTGGGAGGCAGAGGTTGCAGTGAGCTGAGATCACACTATCCAGCCTGGGCAATGAGAGTGAAACTATGTCTCAAAAAAAAAAAAAAAATCTATCAACATCTTAATCTTCCCCAAATCAGTTTCTCCATGGCCAGGAGAACCTTAGGTTGGGGTGTCCTTCTCTTATAAAATTTCTGTAGTGAGTTAAAGCAAGAGGCACCATTGGGGTCGGGGGAAAGACACTCATCCTCAGTACAAAGGCAGTCACTAAGTGTCCTGGCAGATTTGAGGGTAAAGTGAGTGGGGAGAGTCAGCCTAAAGAACCGAATTGGACTGGGCTAGAGCAGAGGTGTAGGTAGGGAAGAGTGGTTTTGGCAGTAGCTGCTGATTGAGCCAAGTTCAGCATGGGACTGACAGAGATGACAGGGAAGACAGCTTACCTAGGTAGCTCCTGGATCAGAAGGGAGCCTCAAAGTGAGAGAACTTGGGGCGAATCTCAGCAGGAGTCCCCTGATGGGACTTGGATACATGATGATCTCTTGGCCGTTGAGGAGACAGGGGTCCAGAAAGGGGATGAGGAATCTGGAAAAATGTGGGACATCAACCATGCATAATTTTTTTTTTTTATCATTATGGAGTTTGTTCTAGAATTTTACAGTTTACAAAGTATAATCACATATATTATTTCATGTAATGTCCACAGTTACCTAATATTACTAAGAAGTACTTTTAGCTAACTCTATTTTATAATTCCTTCATTTGTTCAGCATATTTTGAGAGCCTTTCATGCACAAGGCACTGTGGTGGATACTTGAGACACTACAACAGACAAGACTATATCAACCATTGAAAGTAATTGCTGTGTGACAGGATTATGCTTTGGTTTAGTAAGGGTAGCTGGGCACAGCAGGCAGGAAGACCTGATGTGGTCTAGGCAAGTCTTTTCGAAAGAAGTCACATTTAAGATGAGACCTGAATAACAGGTAAAGATGAGCTAGCTGGGGGCAAAGGGATGGAAGCATGTTACAGCTAGAGGGACAATTTATAGAAGATCGAGAGATGAGAAGGTCAGAGAAAGCAAGCAAGTGAATTTGGCTTACTCTAGGAACCACACTGCGGTGATCACAGCTGGGTGAGGAATGTCAGGGGACGAATCGGAAGAAATGAAACTGGAAAGAGGAAGGAACCACATCTTGAAGGGTCTTGGAAGCCATGTTAAGAAGGATGAATGAAGGGTAAAGAAGATGAATGAGAGGTAAAGAAGAGCTTTCTCACTTGGGCAGTTGGTCGATGGCTCATGTGATTTTACTGAGGTAGGAAGCCTGAGGGGAAAAGCAGGTTTTGAGGGAGATGACCAATCCAGTTTAAGACATGTCATGTTGGACACATTATGTTGTCACTGTCCAGTAAGTAGTTGAACAAAGATCTGGATCTCAGGAGAGGAGTATGGGCTGAAGGTGGCGATATGGAACTACTGCCTCCTGGCAGGTTAGTGAAGACAAAGAAGCAGGTGAGACTGCCAGGGAGAGAAGACAGAGGAGTAACAGGCCCAGGATAGAGCCCCAAGGAACTCCGAAAGTAAAGAGAAGAGAAAGAGAACCCATAAAGGAGTTTAAGAAGCGTGTTGTTCTGTTGAGAGAATCTATTCTGGCCATATGTCTCTGGGCAAGTTAGGTCACCCATCTGAGCCATAGTCTTTTCTTTTTTTC
>NW_016107858.1:891893-917381 GCF_001604975.1 Cebus imitator
CCAGGATGGTCTCGATCTCTTGACCTCGTGATCCACCTGCCTCGGCCTCCCAAAGTGCTGGGATTACAGGCGTGAGCCACCGTGCCCGGCCGCCATAGTCTTTTCGTCTCTAACAAGGGCAATAATGGCACCTACCTTATGGAGCAGTATCTAGAAAGTTTATCACAATTCTGGCACAGTGTAAGCATCAGTTAAGGTTAGCTAATATTTTAGTAAGAAGAATGATAACAACAAGAAATATCAGACACCAGAGAAGTCAGAAGAACATGAGGTGAAGGTGATGGCATGAGGGAAGAGTGTTGAGATGAGGAAAAATGGATAAATAAGGACAAATGGGCCAGGTGAAGGGCTCGTGCCTGTAATCCCAGCACTTTGGAAGACTGAGATGGGTGGATCTAAAGCTCAGTGCAAGGTCTTTTAGGCCGACTGACCACACCATGGACAGCATGGTAACCTCTGTGACCTACATGTACACTCCAGATGAGTTCCTGGAACCAGAAAGTCTAAAGTAACTGGAAAACCACAAAAGGAGAAGAAATGTTCAACCCTGTGGCGCCTAATTAACTTTGAGACATTCTTCTATTGTTCCTCAGTCCTGCTTCAACTGATAAGGCAACGTGACTTCCTTTGTAACTGACCTTGGTCAACCTCATGACTCCAGACCCTATGGCCCCCACCCAGCTTGCAAAAACCACCCTGAACTGTAACTTCTGTCACTTTCCACTGCCCACCCCAAACCTATAAAACCAACTCCTATCCCACTGCCCTCCACTGACTCTCTTTTCAGACTCAGCCCACCTGCACCCAGGTGAATAAACAGCCATGTTGCTCACACAAAGCCTGGCTGGTGGGGGTGGGGGGTGGGTCTCTTTATTCAGAGTGCATGTTTAACACCCAGGAGTTCAAGACCAGCCTGGGCAACAAAGTGACATCTTGTCTCTGCAAAAATTAAATACATAAGTAAACAAACAAATACAAATGTGCTGAGGTCAAAATAAAAAGGCTGAAAACAGTCTATTGGATTTGGCTGCAGGTAGGACATTGATGACCTTTGCAAGGTGTGTTTCAGGAGTATGGTCTGAGATGAGGAAGACCTGGAGACAGTAATTGTGGGAGAAGTGGATTTTCAGAAGGGTTCAGTCGTTAGGCTGAGGTCACACAGCCAGTAAACTCCATAATCACATAGTGATCCAAACTCAGATGGTCAGACTCCAAATTTGATATTCTTTCCACCCATAGGACCTAAGGAAGATAATTTAACAAATAAGCATAACTCCATGACTTCTGCTGAGTTAACTGAGGAGAGGAAGGAATGAAAAAGTAAAAATAGAAAGAAAGGCTGGGGTATGAGGAGGTAGGAATATATAGCAAGGCACAGAATTTGTCAGGAAGGGTAATTAGGCAGACCCATTCGAGGGAAGGGGAGGAAATTGAATATAAAATCAACAAATGTTTCTTGAATGCCTCTCACGTGTCAAGCATGTGGAGACTGCAGATGAAACAGACACGTAAGACACGACTCCTGCTTCCAGGAACAAGACATAGACATGAGAAAAATATAAGTGCTGAACAGTTGTTTAAGGCAACAATGGAAGAGCTGCCACAAAGCAATATGTGATTTATTGTCAAATGAATTGTAGCAAACAATGAAAGAAAAAACGTCTTCGGAACTTGCCAAGGAAGGCTCACTCAGTTTCAGGTAGATCAACTGGCCCCTAAGCAGCACCAGGTACTGAGGTCCCTGGGAACTGTGCCAAGAGGTGGTCTGCCCCTTATTTTCCTGCTAGTGGAAGGAACTAAACCTGGTGGGGTAGACCCAGGACTGCTGGGTGCTCCGTAACGGGGCTGTAGGATGAGAACATTGGTCTCTACCTGACTCAGGGTGTGTGTGTGTGTGTGTGTGTGTGTGTGTGTGTGTGTGTGTGTGTCAGAGACCAAAAATTGGAGAAAGACACTTAGATCTGTAGACATACAGGCATAGGAAAGGGTAGGTGATGAAAGATAAAGAATGCCTGGCACATAGCGGCTCATTGGATCAATGAACAGACAATCCAAGGAGATTCCAAGTGAATTGTATGAGTGAGGCTGACCACATAATGGGAAATCTTTGAGTCAGACTCAATCCTGACTTTTACCGGTGTGCATTCAGGCAAGGTTACGTGACATTTCTGGCCTTCCTTTTCTTTGCCAGATGGGAGCAGCAACACCTACTTTATCAGGCTGTTGAACCAGGCCTGAATTGGATAACACGTATGTAGATTACCTGGTACACAATCTGATCCAAAGCCAGTGCTCAAAATGTCAGTTGTCAATGGCAGTTCAAGGTGCTTACAGATTGTCACCTTTCACTGAAGAAGTTTGAGATGCTTTATAAATATTAGCAGATGAAGTCTCACGAGACACTGGAAAAGTGGAAAACAAATGTTATCATCCTTATTTTATGCATGGAGAAGCTTGGCGCTGAGAATCAGGGTTTTGCCAGAGGAATAAGCAATTCTGTGGGAGGAAGGGGGAGGGAGGAGGATGAAGCAAAGCCTCAACAAAGATTCTCAAACATGGCCCGCGTTCCCTGCCCGCCCTCCAGCCAGCCCTCCAGCCAGCCAGCAGGTGGTAGGATCAGATTACATTTGCTCTCCCCTGCCCGGTCTCTAGCTCTGGCTGGGGTTGGCTGGTGAGTTGCAATGTTGCAGAGTAACCCTGGGCATTATTTCTCAAAAAATCAGGCAGCATTAAAGAAGATGAGCTCTGATCAGACCCAGAATTGGTTCCTTCTGAGAGCAGTCTATGAATCAGACTCTCTTTGGCAGCCTTTTCCCACCTCGTCCGTGACAACTTGATAATACTTCTTCCTGGTGGAATTTTCTCCCTGAGGACATTCCTGCAACTGAGTTGCTTCACCCTTTCAAAACACAAGAGACAGAGCCCAGAAACTGAAACAGCCTTTGCGCTATGTTTCCCTGTTGTTCTGATTTGTTATTGTGGTTCCTGGGTGTGAAAATGATCACTTGTTAAAGTGGCCTATTTATACGAATCTTCTCTTTAATTTACCTCCATTTGTCAGCGCCAAAGAAATAGATGGAAATCAGTTCACTGTGCTAATGGTTTCTGTGGCCCTGGTCGCTAGGTGCCAGGGTGGAGGCCCAGACCCTAAGGAGGCTTCAATGTCTGAACCAGTGTCACTGTCACCTCCTCCACTCCATCCTTCGGCGCACGCAGCAGGGAAGTGCATCAGCCTTACGGCTGACTCGAGTATGAGTTCGTGAGTCGGAAATCAGCACCTGGGAGGAGAGCAGGAGAATTAAGGTTGAATGGGGATTGCACGCCCATGTACACAATTGTGGTGCTTCCGAAAGGCTGGCTAGGAGGTCTGGGATATAAACCAAGTGTGAGGCCTTGGAGGGTGCTTGGCACACAGTAGGTGCTCAGCAAGTGGGGGGCTGAATGTCACAAAGTAGAACCAAAGCTATGGCAAGAATGTCAACAATGCTAGGTTCTCAGGCCTGGGGCTTGGGATACTGATTCATTCCAACTCACCCGTGGCCTTAGTTAAGTCCTCATTTCAGTAGGATAAGAAAGTATGTGTTTCTAAAGCTCCAGAACATGTTTTTATTTACAGTATAAAGCTCCAAAAAGTAGGAAACACACACCCTTCTTCCTTCTTTAGAACTCTGTCCTTAATTTCTTATTAGGCCATTCTTCCCCTCTGTTTGGAAGCAAACTCATTTCTTCTGGACCTGCCCTTGGAGGAGATGGAGAGCTCTGTTTCGCTGGCTTTTTTAAGGAGCCTGTTATGCACCAATCCATGTAATGCCTCAACCTCCCTGCTCCACAAATGCCTAGTCTTATTTCCTTCCACGTTTGTCAGTGATCTCATTAACCAAATGTTTACATCGTCCTTTTACCCCGTCACAACCTCTTTCAAGGGGAAACCAGGCTGGACATGATGAGAAGACACCAATATCAGTGCAAACAATATTTCCTACTTGTCTGTCTTCAGAATTCATAACAATGGCTACATTAATAGTGCTCTTAGCATATATCAGGGCTATACATATATTACTTCAATTTATCTTTCAGCAATTCTATGATAAAAATGCTAATATTATTCCTGATAAGGAAAACAAGGCCCAGAGATTGAGTGACTTGCCCAAGGCCACACTAAAGAGTGGCAGAGTCTGGATTTGAACTCAAAGTCATCTGATGCCAGAACTCATGCTCCTGGCAACCCTGCCATGAAGCCACGGGATCAGTGTGTTCACTGGGGGAACTCAGCAGTTCCACTAGGGGTTCATTATAAACACGGCGTTTACATTTTTTTCTGCTATACTCTATGGCATCAATCTTTCTTCCACCTCCGAGCGAAGATTTTATTTTCCCTTCACTAGTTATTCTCTTCATGCATTCATTTTGTTCAACATACATTTCCTGACCACCTACTGGGCATCAGTTCTGTTGTACCAACTCTGCTGCAGTTCCAGCGGCACTTTCCAAAGACCTGGTGGCTCCACTCTGCTTCCCACCTTTTCTCATCAAGAAGGATTTTCAAGTCTTGAAATTGAAAGAGTCTCAGACGTTATCTACCAACCCACTCACTCTACCCATAAAGACCCAAATCTACAGAACTAACCTGCAGAGTCTTGTTCTAATGAAAGCTGGTTCTCTTCCCTCTACTCCTTGCTACCTCATCTTAGGATCAGTTACGTAATAGTTAATAAGTGTTATGTGGCCATCTGTAGCCATCTGTGAGTCAATTTTTAGTCTGTAAAATGGGAATCATCTTGATATGTATCCCTTAAGGTTCTACTGAAGCTTAAATGAGTTCATATACATAAAGAGCTTGGAGTGGTGCCTGAATTAATAAATGTTAGTGATATGGCTTGGCTCTGTGTCCCCACCCAAATCTCATCTTGGATTGTAATCCAAATTATAATCCCCAGGTGTAGAGGGAGGCACCTGGTGGGAGGTGATTGGATCGTGGGGGTGGTTTCCCCCATGCTGTTCCTATGATAACGCTTGAATTCTCACGAGATCTGATGGTTTTATAAATGGCAGTTTCTCCTTCTCTCCCACCACCTGCCACCTTGTGAAGAAGATGTCTGCCTCTCCTTCACCTTCTGCCATGACTGTAAGTTTGGTGAGTCTTCCCAAGCCATGTGGAACTGTGAGTCAATTAAACCTCCTTTTTTTTTTGAGACAGAGTTTTGCTCTTGTTG
This sequence comes from Cebus imitator, assembly GCF_001604975.1. Classification (NCBI taxonomy): domain Eukaryota; kingdom Metazoa; phylum Chordata; class Mammalia; order Primates; family Cebidae; genus Cebus; species Cebus imitator. Next base: position 897,107 of record NW_016107858.1, read on the forward strand.
CCCAGGTTGGAGTGTCTGTCTCATTCACACCAATTCAGAATTCATAACAATTGCTACAGCAATAGTGCTCTTACCATGTGCCAGGGCTATACATATATTACCTCAATTTATCTTTCAGCAGCTCTATGATGAAAGTGCTAATATTATTCCTGAATTATACATAAGGAAAACAAGGCACTTAGGGTTCTGGTGAGGCTTAAGTGAGTTAATACACATAAAGAGCTTAGATTGGTGCCTGAATTAATAAATGTTAGTGATATGGCTTGGCTCTGTGTCCCCACCCAAATCTCATCTTGGATTGTTATTCCGAATTATAATCCCCAGGTGTAGAGGGAGGAATCTGGTGGGAGGTGATTGGATCATGGGGGTTCCTCCATGCAGAATGGCGTGATCTTGGCTCACTGCAACCTTCGCCTCCCAGGTTCAAGTGATTCTCCTGTCTCAGCCTCCTGCATAGCTGGAATTACAGGCACCCACTGCCATGCCTGGCTAATTTTTGTATTTTCAGTAGAGATGAGGTTTCACCATGTTGGCCAGACTGGTCTCAAACTCTTGACCTTGTGATCCACCTGCCATGGCTTCCCAAAGTCCTAGGATTACAGGAGTGAACCACCACGCCTGTCCCAGGTGGTAGTCTTTATAGCAGTGTGAAAATGAACTAATACAGTTAGTTGATGATTATTTTTATTCCACCTCAGCATATTTCATTATTCACTTATAAGCCAATATTTCTAAATAATTGTGTTGACTTTTTTTTGTCTTAAACATGGACTTAAAAAAATGAACTTCTTCATCTTATGCTGCTATTCATGAGCTCATAGAAGATATTATGTATAATTTTAAAAGGCACAGTGAAGTCTTCCCAGCCCTACTTCCCTACTCAGAGACTTTGGCAGGATCAGGTCATGTGTTTTCCTTTGCTTCCAAAATACCCATTGGATCATAACTATTTCCCACTCTACCCCTAATACACTGCGGGAAGCTTGAGGGTATAGGCTAGTCCCATTCATCCTTTTATTTTTTATATTTTTGGTTAATTCTTCAACTAAGAAGAGGTCATTTATTGTATGATTGCTACACTTGGCTGCAAGTGAACACAGAAATAGTCCAGAATGTCACAGGTCCAGGGCAAAGGACAAACGTGGACAGTTTTGGTTATGATCAAGGTAGGTCTCAGAGGTAGTCTCGGAGATCAGATGGAGATGAAGTTCTACATCCATTGAGAGATGCTCTGGGCAGTAGCATGCAGTTCAATAACTTGTACCAGCATTTCCAGCCTCTGACATTCCACGTTTCTACTCCTGTGGCCTTCGCCGGTGCACAAACTAGAGATTTACTTGAAGCTTTGCATTATCTTTCTTCTTTTGCTCTGCAGCCTGCCCATTCACTTCTTCCTCTACTTGACTCTCATGGCACAGTGGTTTCCAAGAAGATGGCGCAAAGGCTGAGATGTCATCTTTTTATCGTCAGTTCTAAGCATTCAGTACTCAGCACACGGTAGATGTCTCACACATATTTACTGTTTAATGAATGAATGTAACATCTTCAGATTTGCATTTTGCCTTCTGCTACCTACCTGCCCTTTTACCATAATCCCCACCTTCCTTCTACTGTTGTATGTGTGGCTGTGTATATATATGTAGATCATTTTTTCTGGACTGAGTCTTAATTCTTAACTTTAAACCACTGAGTTTAAAACAAACATATAAACTCGCAAATGCAGCCAGATTGGTGGATTACATACAGACTATAAAAGGAAAAAGTAAGCAAAAATTACTCAGAAATGTTCAGAGGGAGACAGTACTGTGAGTGCACACAATGCTAACTTTTTAAGTACCTCTAAACCTACAGAGATGGGACAAAGGGGGCAGTTGAGAGCTTCAGCTTTGTAGGTAGACAAATCTGGAGTGGAATGAGGGTGCTGCCCTCTCTAGGCCTCTGCCTCACCACCAGTAAAATGAGAGAGAGAACCCGTGCAGGACCAAGTGAGATCCTTGTTGTCCACGGTTTGCCACGTGGCGAGGTCCCCATAAGAATTAACTATAGAGCGAGGCTGTGGAGGGTCAGCATGCACAATCATGTCACTGTAAACAATGACTTTTATTTTTTCTTTTCCAGTTGCAATACATTTTGTTTATTTTTCTGACATCAGCACTATATTGCACAGGCTGGTATAATGTTGAATAGAAATGATAATGGTCAGTATTTTTCCACTTAATGTGATTAGTTTTAATTTGTAGATGGATACCTATTATCAGAGTGAGGACATTCCCGTGTATTCCTAGTGTGCTATGAGTTTTTATCGTTAAGAGGGAGCAGTATTTTGTCATATCCATTTTATGCATTGACCGAAATAATCATATTGCTTTTCTCTTCATTCATCTTCACCCCAATGAGGAGAAATGGTTTCTTAAGATCATCCCATGCTCTTTATTTCAAATCTGTGATCATTAAGCGTTTGCTCTACTGAGGGGAACTGACAATTAAGAGGAAGTGCCCCATTCCTCAACACCAACTCTGGGACCTGGTGGGGAGTCTCTTCTTGTCTGTGTGAATGTGTCTGTCTTCTGGTTTACCGATCATTTTTATAAGACATTTCTCACTTGAGACTTGAACTCCAACTGACAGAGTTCAGGAGCAGACCCTGGACCTGTGGTGACTTTCCCTCTCCCTTCCCTTCAAACAGTCACACGAGATGCAGCCACCTGGGGAGAATTCATCAGAAACAGTCAAGCATCTCTTACCGTGTAAAGAGCAACAGAGGCCGTTTCCATCATGACCATCATCATCATGATAGGTTAATAGGGCACTTGTGCATTGAGGACAAATGTGAGTCATAAATATAAAAATAATAATTTAAAAGAAATAAGGTCATTCATTTTAACTCTATTCTTCACTCTCCTTTGCTTTGCCAAAATCATGCAACCAGTCAAGCCGCAGACAGACACCCAGTTGAATGTGGTTACCAGAAACACTCCCTGCCTTTGCCTTGTGATTGGTTGAGTGTCTCCTGAGGGCCAAGAGCATTTTAAGCAGCTGGTGCAAATGGATGACTTTCTGAAATTAACCTGTTGATGAATGTCACAGCCATCAGGCTCCCCTCCAGCCTTGGGCCAGACAGTGCTCAAGCTGCACGTTTCCCTCACAGCCTCCAGAATGCTCAGCCCTTGAGGACTGGTGTTTCTCTCTGTTGTACATCCTTGGATCTCTGTATGACCTCTGCCATGTCCACAGTTCCTGGATGTTTGTTTAGGACTGGGGTCTAAGAGGAGGGATTGATGTGTGTGGTACAAGGACCCAGCCTTGACCCTGGATCAGGTGCTTATAAACTGTGGGAATGTGGGCATGTTATTACCCTCTCTGAGTTTCACTTTCCTCAACTACGTGAGGAAATATGACCTGCTTCAAATGAGCATTAAATGATACATAAAGCCTGTTTCACAGCCCCCAGAACATATCAGATGCTCAGTAAATGTAGGTAGATTATTATTATGATTAGTATTGCTGTTATGGAAGGAACCAGGAAGGTCAGCTGAATCCAGATATCACAGACCATATATGCTGCTATCAGGCTTATTTCTTTGGGTTTTTCCTCCCGGTGGGTCCTCTTTTAAAAAACAGATATGAAGTTTGCATATACTGAGGTGTTAGTAACATACATTAGTAACCCATCTAAGTACTTTCTTCTTGACCTGAAAGAGGCAAGGGGTTATCAGACTACATTTGCTTTCATTGGGATTTTGCCGGAGGTTTGACCCATGCCCAAAGGCCACTAACTGAGTCTGGTAACTGCATTGCTCTAATTAGCATTGGGGATTGAATCTACACTGGTCAGTGGTTTATGGTCCTGTAGGTTTCTCTCCTGACAGAGCACTGGGGTGAGACCAGGAGGCTGGGCTGGTCCTAGCTCTGTCCCTTTCTACGTGGCTTTGGCCAGGGTCTCTCTTCGTACATCAGCGTCTTCATCTGCAAAATGCGAGGGCTGCATTTTATTGGTGATTCCCAAGTGGCGAACAGGGAAACTGTCCTGTACGAACAGCAAGAATGAGAAGGAAGAGGGATTTGAAGAGCAGACAGAAGAGCCAGATCACAGTTGCTGCAAAGGGCAGGGGTGGAAAATCTGTTGGAGAAAAGTAATTCCTGCTTCCCAAAGGACCGGCACTTGGGAAACTAGACTAAATATCTCTGAGGCCATGAGAATGTACAGCCGACTTCGGGGTCGGCAAAACTGCCTATGTAACCTGAAGAGGCCAGGGTTTACATGAGGCTAAACAGTCACCCAGAAGGGAATTGGATTTCAAAGCCTCCGAGTTCTGGCCCACTGCTCAGCCACAGACTACACCTGATTCCCTTTTTCTTTTCACTAACACGGGCTGGTCCCTGTAATACCTATTGACCATTAACGAATGACCAGCAAATCAGCTGCCATACTGTACCAAGTACTGTTCACAGTCTAAGAATTCGTGCAATAAATTGCATTCTTCTTAGAGGTTGTTGGCATATCCCAAGGCCAATTGTTGAGACTGGCAAGGTGATCTTTTAAGTATCTGCTTAAAATTCTGCCCCCAAGGTTCTGTTGCCGAGAAAACTCTTAATGAGAAGAGTTAAACAAGCAGTTGATCAGCGCAGGCACAGTTTTAGGAACGTGCCCGGTTGGTGGACGTTAGTTACGGCAGGTAGGTCCACCTGAGACCCGCCTCGATTGATTCCTTTGGCTCCTGACTCTTGCCACGCTGCAGTTATGAAGTGCTTTGAGCTCTCCTCAGGCTGATTCCTCTATATGTTGCTCTGTGATGTGAGAGCAGCAGTCATGGAACTAGAAAACCTGGTTTTTGTGCTCACTTGCTGCCTACCTGCTGTGCAATACTGGGCAGCTGTATACTCTCCCTGCTGTGCAATATTGGGCAACTGTATACTCTCTCTGAGTCTCAGCTGCCTCATTTGCAAAACAGGCAGTGACAACACCCTCCTAGACTAGTTGTGACGATCAACCAATGTCACCCGCAGCAAGAAACATATTGCAAACCGTAGGGCTCTGTGAAACAGGGAGCTCCTTGAGGCCTGGTCAGTGACTCCGTCTTTTTCTTGTATATAATATTTAACACAGTAGTTCTCAGCCACAAAAGAATCACCCAGAGAGCTTTTAAAATATACAAAGTCCTGGTCTCCACTTCCAGATACTCTTACTTAATTGTCTCAGGGTGGAGCTGCGGCATTGGTATTTTTAAAAGTTCCCAGGTGATTCCAATGTGCGGTCAGAGTCGAAAATTACATTTGGCTGTTTGCTGGAGGCTCAGTTCTGCTGGATGAATGAATGATTGTAATTATGACTTCCTCTCCCCTTCCCCCAGAGGAGTGTGCTTTGTACCGGATGGAAAGATGCTTCCTGTGTCAGGTTTTGCTCAGGTGTCTGGCTATTTCTAGAACTGCTTTGGAAGAGCATCTGGACATTCACGTTCAGAGGATGCTCACCATGACCAACATGCTGGTGGGCAGCATCTGAGGGCCCGGGGCCAGGCGGTAGGGGGGGCCGGAAGGTGGGGGGGGCCCGGACCATGGCGGGGGGGCCGGGGTGGCCCTCCAGCTGCTGCACGTGGCTACTGGGCTAGTATTGTTAAGGGGCAGTCGTCCAGGCCTCTGGTAGGTGGAAGGGGGCTGGGATTCCCTGGCCTCCCTCCTACTTCCCACCAATTAGGTCAGGTCAGCCTTTGGCTGCGTTAAATGCTTTAGGAAGTTCCTGGACCTTTTCCCGTTGTTTACCTTGTGAAGACATGTCAGCCAGTGTTTTAAAATAGAACAATGCAACGTGAAATTAATTTTCTGGGCAAGCTGGTAGTGAGGCACACTGATGTTTCAGCTCCGACTTTAGATTTTTTACTTCAGCCTTGACCCTACTTCCTTTCAGGAAGAATTCTTTTATGGAATTCAACCAGCCCTAACTCTGTGTGTGTGTGTGTGTGTGTGTGTGTGTTCACCTTCATCCATGTTTTGATACACACTGTGTTTTGATACACACTGTGTTTTGATACATCAGATTTACCATATACAGTTGTGGCAGGAATTTCTTCTTCCCACCTCCCCTGAAGCCCCTTGGATCCCCTCAGCTAGGAACCACTGCTCCCTTCAAAATTCCCAGCAGCCTTCCTCTTGCGGTGCTTCCCACATTCTCACTCCTTACACCCCCAGGAAGAGGGCGCAGGCAAGGCTGGGAAAGCTCAGGCAGAGCTGGGCTTAAACTCCAGAGCTTCTCCCTATTTTCTGAAAGACCTTGGACAAGTTATCTCACTTTTCGGAAACTCAATTTTCTCAACTCTAAAATCGTTAGGGACTGTTGATGAGTCAGTCCTTAATGACTAATAATCATTAGGCTGACTATGTGGGAGTCCATGAGGCAAGACAAATAAAGTTACGGGGAAATGCCTGGCATGAAACGGTGTTTCTTGCTGAGGGTAGGATTCATGTGTATCCTCCTCAAATGCCCAGCTCCCTCCTTCAATGGGCATTCAACAAACATCCACTGAATGGGGGTGCATGAAAGGACATGCTAGGAATCTGGACCCTAGGACAGGGCAAGGAAGCCCCTTTCCTTCCCACACCTCCTTGTTCAACTAAAGCTACATATACCTTATATGGCTGTGTTTATTTGCTGTGTGTTTTGAAGCAATATATAGTTCTCTTTATGTGTACTCTGACATGCATTAAAGTGTTGTATCCAGACTGCATCATCTGGGTTCATTCCTGAAAGTTGCTTCGTGAGGTTGAGCCATCTCAGAGAGGAACCCAGCCTCAGCAGAAAGAGGCGAAGGCCACAGCAGTGGATGAGTGCTCGCTAAGTGCCAGGTCCCCTCAACTATGGCAACGTCCCAGCAGAACGCACGGCATCATCACCCATCCAACAGATCAAGAAACTGAAGTTCAGAGAAGTTAGGAAATTTCACTGAGCACCCAAGGTAAGGCACAGCCAAAGGGGATTCTTGGTTTTATTAAAACCCATGTACTTTCTGTTATATCACACTGAATTTTGCATCAGAGGCGCTGTGGTGGAATTGTGACTTTGTCACTAACCAGCTGAGAGGCCCTGGGAGAGCCACTTAATATTTCTGAGGCTCGAATTTCCTCCGCCTACAGAGAGGGTTGGGCCGGCAGGTGAGGGGCCGGTTCTCCAATTCTGTTTCAGTGGCCGTCTGTACCAGCCACTGCTAGTCTCTGCAGCCCTCTAGTGGTGCTTTACAGGAACCAAGCAGTACCTAGCCTTTCCATGGCTGTTGTTCACAAAGGGTTTCATGCAGACTGCCGGGGCACCTGGGGCCTCGATGCCGGTTCAGCATTCCCCGACCATGAATTAAAGATAGGCACGGCTTGGAGGAATCTTGGAGATAGACGTGAGCTCGTTGGTCCTCAGAAGACATTATTATTATTTTGAGATGGAGTCTTACTCTGTCGCCCAGGCTGGAGCTCACTGCAACCTCTGCCACCTGGGTTCAAGCAATTCTTGTGCCTCAGCTTCCTGAGTAGCTGGGACTACAGGTGTGTGCTACCATGCCTGGCTAATTTTTGTATTATTAGTAGAGACAGGGTTTCACCATATTGGCCAGGCTGGTCTTGAACTCCTGACCTAGTGATCCGCCCACCTTGGCCTCCCAAATTGCCCGGATTACAGGTGTGAGCCCTTTGCGCCTGGCTGGCATAATTATTTTTAAAACTTTGAGTTCTGTTTGTTCTGTACCATGCGTAGAACTTGAATGATAAAGAATGAACCCACCCTTGAATGATAAAGAATGAATCCGCCCCGTAGATTCAAGTTGTGATTTTAAATATAGTCACGGTGTGTGCACATACCTGACTTTGTTCAGGCCATCTTGGCGACAACAGGATTGCTGAGGGGACGCTGTGCTATGGGCCAACACATCAGGTTCAGGCCCTGGTTCTGCTGTGCACTGATGCCACTGGATCTCTCACTGGGCCTCGAGTCCCAGATGTGACCTCCTCTGAGGAGCCATCCCTGCTCCACTAACCAAAGCAGTGCCTGAGTCACAGCCCCGTATGTTACGTATTTTTTAGCCCTTACTCCTGCCTGATTTAAAAAATTTATTTGTTTAGGAGCTTAACAGCACTCTCCACACTAGAATATAACTTCCTTTTGAGCATAGAAGGTAAGTGATTCCCCAGAGCTTTGAATTATGTTGGTCACATTGCAGGTCTTCAAAAATATTTCCTGATGAATTAACTGACAGCTGATGATCACGGCCTGCTTCATTAACTCGACTCTGTCCAGTTAGGCTCATCATTATAGCACACAACTTTGTCCTCCAGAAGAAAGAAGAAAGTTATGGGTGTAGTTATGGATTTTTTGTTTTTGAGAGTCTCACTCTGTCTCTCAGGCTGGAGTGCAGTGGCGCAATCTCGGCTCACTGCAACCTCCGCCTCCCAGGTTCAAGTGATTCTTGTGCCTCAGCCTCCAGAGTAGCTGGGACTACAGGTGTGCACCACCATGCTTGGCTAATTTTTGTATTTTTTGTGGAGATGGGGTTTCACCATGTTGGGCAGGCTGGTCTCGAACTCCTGACCTCAGGTGATCTACCCGTTTTGGCCTTGCAAAGTGCTGGGATTATAGGTGTGAACCACTGCCCCTGGCCTACAAGAAAGTTTTTTCAATGACAGTATCTTTGTCCCATTCTCTAGTCTTAACATGGTTTTCAATATAAATTTCTGGCTATCACGGTAGCATTTCTTCAAAACATGAAGAAATGTCTGCTCTGGGCTAGCAGAGCTGGAGGGAATGAAGCAGGATATGTATGTATGATGAGGGTGTATTTGTGTGTGGGGGGCGGGCTGGGGTTTCACTTTATAGCTGAATGTGATAAATGATTTTAAGCTGCGTTACCTACAATTTTGAGTGTAACTTAGTATAAATAAAGCACCAGGTGGCCGCAGGGGAGTATTGCTACACATTTTTTTAAACACTTAAGGCATTTTCCCAGTGGATTAGCTGCATTACAAAACGGACAATTAGACACAGGCCCTGCTCAGAGAGCTTACGATCTATAGATGGATCAGTTGTCATTATATAAAGCTCCATATCTTCATTATCAAAATCAGCTATGCTGAATGCCCTTGTATGAAAGATCACAGGCCAGGTCTGCAGAATCTGAGCAGGCCAGGGTGAGCCTTGCTCTGTGGAGATTATAATAGAAAATAAAAAATAAAGGAAATATCGATGGGTATACAAGTTCTGAGCAAGTTAAGGAATGCTGATGTATTGCAAATTATTTGTTAACTTGGCTATTTACAGTTTATTGTCTGTGTCTTCATCTGTACTGAAAGTCCTTTGAAGGCAGGGACCAATCTTTTTAATCTTGAAATCTTGAAACACTTAGCAGAGAGCCCATCACACGAAAGGGAGCTTAATAAATGTTGAACAAAGGAGAAAAAAATTAAGAAATGAAAAAATTAAAATGAGCAGGAAAAACTGTGAACATGATTCTGCAGAAAGGAATTTGGAGCATGCCTTATATGAAATGTCCGAGTTGCACACTCTTAGTTCCAGTGTATGGCTGTATTTATCTTTCCTTCTTTTTTCTTCAAGAAGAGATAAGAATCCTTCCATGCCCGACTTCAGTGGAAAATTGACCTCTTAGCAATTTTCAGAGTAGGAAATCCAGGTAAACGAAAGGGGTTAATATCCAGAGAAAGCCATTAAGACATATTCCCATTTAGCGGAACCAGAGTTGCCCGCCATTTTTATAGTTAAAGATCGTTGGTGTGGACCTGGAGACCATGTATTGTGTTTTGTAATCTTCAACGTCAGTACGTTTATTATCATCCAAGAGTTGAGAGACAAAAAAGCAAGCATCTTATTTCTTAGGAGTTGAGCTTCTCTTGAGATGAGATTCTTTTCATTTCTTCTCCATGCCAGCCCCCTACTTCCCAGTTCCACTGAATCGTGGTCCTAGAGGAATTTCTTCCTCCTTGGGCGGGAAGGCTGAAGGGTGAGAAGAAGGGGAGGACTGAGGGGGCCCCTAGCAGAAAAAGGAGAGGGAAGCAGGGAGAAAGCACCAGGCTGGAGCCGACTCTGGTACAGGGGACAGTACACTGTGAAAAAGGAACTTGGGGTGTCGTGGCAGATCACACGCCCTACATCTGCAAATGCAGGTTAGAGTTCAGATTAGATTAGCACTGGCTTAGATTTTATCCCTAACTATAGCTTAAATTCTAAGGAGAAAATCCCTCCTCTACATCTTCTCCAGCCGCAAATCCAGAATCTTCCACCAGTCCAGGGAGTCTGAACTTGACTTTCCTTTAATGGGAGGAAAAACCATTCTTCTACAAAATAGATTAAAAAGCCTTACAAATTCAAATGAAAGAAACACATTGGTGTGAGGGATGTAAAAATATACCTGACGCTTTCTTTCCTGTTTGTTTTGGGCAGGTGGGTGGGTGGGTGGAGAACCACGGAGGAGAGAAGGGAGGGCTGGAGAATTCAGCTGAGCTGTTTCTCTTCGTCCCTGTGCAAAAAAAGAGAGGCTGCCAATCCACTCTCTCCGCAAAAATCAATATGGACATTTCAGCAGCTCCTCAACTCTATTTTCCCATGATTCGTTCTGCTTTTATAATAATTTGTAAAAATAATATAAAAATTTTCTGGGTGATAGATAATTATCTTAAAAACTGAATATGGTCACCCAGTTTTAGTGCCTGAGTTTGCATCTGGTTATGACTATGTTTCTGCCAAGCGAAATCTAAATAATATCCTAGAGTCATCTGTGAATGAAGGTTTGCAGTAGATCAAGAAAGTAAAAGCATTTGGAGAGTTGCTATCATCACCATGTGACAGAGAAGAATAGAAATGTCAGACTTGAAAGAATTTCTTCATACACTGAGCACATTCATATGGTATTCATATTTTAGATGTTTTACTTGAATTCTTTGTTCATATCAACTTGCTGCAGTTCAATAGAAGAAAATAAATATGCAATAAGTTTTTTTCGTTCAAAGAATTATAGTATTTTATTTGGGGATGACTCCTTAAATTGATTGACCTATCCAAAAATAAATCTGTGGTTACGAGTATCTTTTTAAAAAACTGAAATGATCAGCAATCATATAATAATGATGCAAATGCAAGTCTATCATGTACAAAATAAAAAGAATCAAGTTAATAATATGTCATTATCAATAAACTCTGCATTGGTGATTTTATTTAAACAAAGCAAGATTACATATCACATTAACAATGTGGTCAATTTGAAGTTCATTTGTTTTACTTATATTTATTTTATAAATTGATTTGGCTTTATGGTTGCTTATAGAAGAATTATAAGTGTAAAGAGTGGCATTAACACCTAGTTTTATGATTGTGCGTGTTTATGTAACTTTATAATAAATGTAATATAAGCTAGCATTTTGTATGTCATGTGTTAGTTAAGTTTAGGAAACGTTTTGCTGAATGAGCGTTTCCCAAAGATTATTTTGTGGAATGCTGGTTCCAGGAATTGAGCAGCAACAACCACAAAACGCTTTTGTTAACAAATACATTTAGGAAACGCACTACAGTGATCTTTCTGGGAATTGACAGTACATGTAAGCTATTTCAACACGAGAAAACTGCACAATGTCGACTACAGTTTTTCAAAATCATTTGCCTGTGTTAAACCAGCTTTAAGTGAAACAGTCATTAGAATCTCACAGGATTCTACAAAAACAGTAGAGGAACATTGTTCTAGACTAGAAAAAAGCAAATTAAAGTCAGAGACTTTAACAAGAATGTGGCTCCAAGGGGTGAAAGTATTAAGAAATAGACATTGTTTTCTTTTGCAAATGCAAATGATGCTGATAAGGAAGGAAAGGTTGGAGGTTTATTGAAAGGGTTCAGACTGGCTGCACGGAATGCTGTCTGCTCTACTGTCAAACATGAAGAGGACCATTTGCAGGAGAGATGGACCCAGAGACACGGATGATTTCTTCAGTGTGGCCCAATGGGTAGGTTCTGGCGAAAGTTACCACAGGGCAAATTTCACTATAACAGAGGGAAGACCATTCCAGTTTTTAGAGATGTCTAAGGATGAAATGACTGCTTTGAGACAGAGTCTGTGCCCTCCTAAGCAGCTCAGACAAAGGCCGAATGGCGATGTAGATGAAATCAGGGTAATAAGTAATTGTTTGGACTCGATGATTTTTAACCTTTAGTGCTATGAGTCCACTTACTTGTGATCAAAATAGAGATATGTACACAAGATAACAACGTACTCTACGGGATAATAACGAACACTCATTAGGTGATGTCATGTGCAGACATGTTACCTGCACTAAGATGTTTCATCCTCACATCCTCCCACAACCCCATGGAAAAAGGCGCGGATATCCCCACTTTATAGGTGAATAGCTGCAGTGGTGAAGCACAATCGTGCTGGTCAATCCCGTTTACAGTTAATGACCACAAACCTCAAGTGGCCCTAATGCTGCCCACCTATCGTACTCTGTCTCTCTTCCATTTACTTTCTCACTCTCCACGATGATCGTGTACTCTCCTCTCCTCAAGTCTCCAACACCTCCTCCTCCTCACTTTCAGCTGATCCTAGTGCAACTGACTGCCATCCATTCTGCCTTCCCCCAGTGCCTCTGCCCCTAACTGGACCAGCCCCTGGAGTATGCTCCATCTCTCCCTCTATCCTCCGCTCAAGGCTGTCACTATCGCATTATCCCCTCTTTCTCCCACATTATCAATTTGTTTCTTTTGACTAATTATTTCCATCTGTTATTTCTCCTATCTTTGAAAAACTTCCCTTCTTAACCTCATTCCCCTTTTAGCTACATCCCATTTATCTGCTTCCCTTTAGAGCAAATGCCTCAATCAGCTTATCCCTTTTTTTTTTTTTTTTGAGAGGGAGTCTTGTTCTGTCGCCCAGGCTGGAGTGCAGTGGCGTGATCTCAGCTCACTGCAACCTCCACCTCTTGGGTTCAAGCGATTCTCCTGCCTCAGCCTCCCGAGTAGCTGGGATTACAGGTGCCTTCCGCCACACCTGGCTAATTTTTTTGTATTTTCAGTAGAGACAGGGTTTCACCCTGTTGTCCAGGTTGGTCTCAAACTCCCGATCTCAGGTGATCCATCCACCTCGGCCTCCCAAAGTGCTGGGATTACAGGCGTGAGCCACTGCGCCTGGCAGCTTATTTATTCTTAATGCTTCCAATTTCTCTCTTTTCATTCTCTTGAAAACTCACTCCAACCAGGCTTGCAACCCCACCACTCTACCAAAGCTGGCTTGTCAAGATCGCCAGTGACTTCCACATGTCTAAATCTAAGGTGTGGTTTCAGTAGTCATCTCCTTTGACCTGTCTGCCACATTTGTCATCATCGATTGTTTCTTTTTTCTGGAAACACTTTGTGCACTTGGCTTCCTGGCCACCGTATCTTAGCTTTCTTCCTGCGTCACCGGCTCCTCCTTCTCATTTACCTTAGGCGGCTCCTATCCTTCCTTAACTCTTAACTTTGAAGTGCTCCAGGGTTCAGGTTTTGAAATGCTTCTCTTTGAATTCCCTTGGTGATCTCACCTAGCTGTAGGTTTTAAAAGTGTCACCCAAATATTGGACAAATTTGTCTTTAGCCCAGCCCTTTCTCTTGAGCTCCAAGTTCTTATACTCAACTGGCTACTTAACATTTCTAGTTAGATGTTTAATAGGCATTTCAAACATCATAAAGCTAAACTTCAGATCTTATGTGGTGGCTGCTGTGACGTGCTGGCCATCACCCCTCAGAACTGAGACACTTCTGCAACAACTTGCAGCAAAGTCCGTCCCTAAGAATTGCCCTCAGCTGAGGGGACCCGTCTTATTCAAGATAGCATTCTTCCTGGAGGCATTTCCTCTGCAATGCCTGGTTGACGTGACAGAGCAGAGACACAGTCCCATTGTCTCAGTTTGAGACAACTCTGAAGAGTCACCGTAGCTCTGTGTGGGATCAGCAGACGCCTCTGCCACGGCCCCATCGAGTGATGCTCTGCGATGCGTCTCTGTCTGCCCAACCCGCCCTCTCTCACTCCCTTTACAGGTGATGTTCCAGAGATGGGTCTCCGGGAGCACCGATCGCTGTCTGACTCTGTTTCCTGAGGAAACTGACTTAAGATAGCAAATACTGAGAATGGGCCTAGGAAACAGACTCTAAAAGGTTTTGGAACTGGATCACCAGCCCATTGCTGCCAATAAAGCTCCACTACTGGTTTGTAGGTGGAATTCTCACAGCCTGTGGTGTTCAGTAGACGTTTTTAGAGCAATCGTAACCTATTGTTATTCCAGCAACGATTAAGATCGATGTTAAAATCTCTATTGTGATTGTGGATTTATCTGTTTCTTCATTCAGCTCTATCCGTTTTTGATGCTCTTTTAGGAAGTACATACACGTTTAGGCTTAGGTATAACTTCTAGAAGAATTGACCTTTCTATCATCATAAATACCCTCCATTATTCCCGATTATATGTTTTATTCTGAAGTACACTTTGTTTCCCTTTTGCTAGTTTACTGATGTGGGTCAATATATTTCATTTTCAGCCCCAGTCATTTTTACATGTTTCTTTTGTCCTTTGTTCAAGGCTCCTTTAGAAGCATCTTCTCAATGAAACTTCTGAAGACAGAACTTGTTATTATTTCTAGTGTTTGTACTGAGCATGGAATCTACTGGGCATAAATTGCTTGTGTTTACTTTCATTGTACTAAGAATGGATTACATGTGTTTGCTTAATTACGGATCGGCTGCTCTTGGGTCACACACACCTGTCCAAAGTACATGGAGGGGGATGAGGGGTCACGTGATATAATGCAGTTGTTCAGGGTTTGTTAGGGCCTATGGAGGTCCCATTTCTTTAATTCAAAAGTAGAGAATTTTATACGCTGTATACCACTGGTGAAGAAATATAAGAACTTGAAATATCAAATGATCTCTCTTACGTTTGTAAAATTAATCTAATTATTTCATATAGCTTTAGTTTGTTCACATCTTATTTAATATTGCATTGTATGAAGATACCACAATTTGTTTATTTTTCTGTAGATATCCATGTGGAACACTATTGCTTTTCGAAGTGATCTTTAAAATGCTTATTTATACTATCATACAACAGTTAAATTTCTGAGGTCATGTTTCCAGGAAAAATTACGAAATCCAGGAATTATTCTGACTTTCACCATTTCAATCTGGATATTTCTTAGACATTCAAATATTATTTGTTCAATGTTATTTAAAGATAATCATCTTCCGTCAAATGTACTTGGCAGTTCAGAATATTATAAAAGGTGTTCTGTAACATGAGTAACTTTGCAAATGTCTGTCTTTTCTGAGTGACAGTATTGCAAGAGAAATGAAAAATGTGTTCCCAAAAAACTTACACACAAATGTTTATTGTAGTTTTATTTGTAATTGTCCCAAACTGGAAATGATCCAAATTTCTATCAAAAAAAGTGAATGGATAAATATATTGTAGTTTATTTATACAACAGAATACAAATCAGCATTAAAAAGCAACAAGTTATTGATAGAATCTCAGGATGTGGAGAAATAGGAACACTTTTACACTGCTGGTGGGAGTGCAAATTAGTTCAACCATTGTGGAAGACAGTGTGGCGATTCCTCAAGGATCTAGAAATAGAAATTCCATTTGACCCAGCAATCCCATTACTGGGTATATATCCAAAGGATTATAAATCGTTCTACTATAAGGACACATGCACACGAATGTTCCTTGCAGCACTGTTTACAATAGCAAAGACCTGGAACCAACCCAAATGCCCATCGATGATAGACTGGACAGGGAAAATGTGGCACATATACACCATGGAATACTATGCAGCCATAAAAAACAATGAGTTCTTGTCCTTTGTAGAGGCATGGATGAACCTGGAAACCATCATTCTCAGCAAACTGTCACAAGAACAGAAAATCAAACAACACATGTTCTCACTCATAGGTGGGTGTTGAATAATAAGAACGCATGGACACAGGGAGGGGAGCATCACACACTGGGGTCTATTGGGGGGAAATGGGGGGGACAGCAGGGGGTGGGGAGTTGGGGAGGGATAGCATAAGGAGAAATGCCAGATATAGGTGAGGGGGCGGTAGGCAGCAAATCACACTGCCACGTGTGTACCTATGCAACAATCTTGCATGTTCTTCACATGTACCCCAAAACCTAAAATGCAATTTAAAAAAAGAAGGAAAAAGAAAGAATCTCGAAATCGTTTGGTTGTATTTGGAAGATCTATATTTACGTTTTCATCTTCATGATAGTGAAGGCCAAGCAAGGCATTAAGAGGAGTGGTATGGGGCAAGGGGCGGCTACATTAAAATGGCAAAGACAACCTCTTTGAGGAAAGAATCTTTGACATGAATCTTAAGAAGGAGGATGAGCCAGCTATAGGAAGAGCTAGGAGAAAGCGCTCCAGGCTAAAGGAACAGGAAGCGCAAAGTCCTTGAGGCAGGAAAGGCCTTGTTTGTCAAAAAAGAGAGACCTCCTGTGACTGAAACAGAAGACCCAAGAGAAGACCAGTATGAGACAGACAGACAGAGGCAGGAGACAGGAGTGGTCGGAGACAGAGGCAGGAGACAGGAGTGTTCGGAGACAGAGGCAGGAGCCAGATTATATAGAACCCTACAACCCAAGGTAAGAAGCATATTTTTAAGATCAACTTTATTGGGGCTACATTATTGTAATAAAATACACATAATATATTACATACGTTGTATTTTATATTTTTGTAGACACACACACACACACACACACACACACACACTTCCATTGCCTAGAAAGCTCCCTCCAAGCTCCCTCCTTCCTCTTTCTAGTCAATCTTCCCCAATTCTCAGCCCTAGCCTTTCCGATTTTTGTCACTATGGATTGGAATGCACACAAAAAGGAGCTCTGATTGGTGGAATGCAGGTACCTCAACCATTTATAACGGGAAATTATCTGCCTAGCTTGAGAGGCTTGCAGACACCGGACAGGGAAAACAATAACCTCAGGAATCACTTGGTATCCCTCAGAGCCAGGACACATCTCAGTTACAATCATGCTAAATTTCACTAACTAACCTTGTGAGATAATAAGGCTGCTAACAGTCTAAGTGTTTCTGAACTTCATCTTCAGGACAGAGCCCATACGCCTAAGTCTGGACATCCAAATGCCTTCTATGAGATCTCAAAATAAACTCACAAACTTGTTATTGACGAGCAAATGAGATGAATTAGGGGAAGTGATTTAATAGTATTTGACTCATTAAATTACAGCTAACAGTGTTGTATTTTAATATTATAAAAATGGAAATATTTTAAAGTAAAGTCATTTGAAAAGCATGAGGGTCTGCACACATAAGATTGTATTGTTTTCTTATTTACTCAGTAAAACAACATCTGCTGGGTCTATTGTAAGAGAGAGGGATGTCTTGTAGAACTTTAGGTTTAGTAGGCTACAAGACTTTACATATGTGATTTCACCTAAGTATGCATGTTCTGGGCCCAAAACCAAGAAAATAAAGTTCCAAGTAAAACTCACTATAGCTGCCTTTCTTTCTGAGGTGGAGTCTTGCCGTGTTGCCCAGGCTGGAGTGCAGTGGCACAATCTTGGCTCACTGCAACCTCCTCCTGCCAGGTTCAAGCGATTCTCCTGTCTCAGCCTCCCTAGTAGCTGGGATTACAGGCACACGCCACCACGCCCAACTAATTTTTGTAGAGACAGGTTTTCACCATGTTGGCCAGGCTGGTCTTAAACTCCTGACCTCAGGTGATCCACCTGCCTCAGCCTCCCAAAGTGCTGGGATTACAGGCGTAAGCCACCGCACTCGGCCTACAGCTGCATTTTTTGCCTGCCTTTAGATACAAGCTTCAGAATCAGAAGAAATTAAACAACAATTTTGGAATCTATAGTGATATACACATATATAAAATAAAATGACTCATTTTATGTATACAGTTCAATGAGTCTGAATGTCATTTATGGTTACTTTGAGAAACTATAATCAAGATAAAGATAAACAGCATTTCTATTACTCAAAAATTTCTCTCCTTCCTCTTTCTAGTTAATCTTCCCCATAATCATCCTCAGGAAACCACATTTATAATAATTATTATTTTTAAAATTTCTTTAAGAGATGAAGTCTCACTATGTTTCCCAGTCTGGTCTCAAACTCCTGGGCTCATGGCTGGGCACAGTGGCTCACGCCTATAATCCCAACACTTTGGGATGTTGAGGTGGGCGGATCACGAGGTCAGGAGTTTGGGACCAGCCTGACCAACATGGTGAAACCCCATATCTACTAAAAATACAGAAAAAATCAGCCAGGCGTGGTGGTGCGTGCCTGTAATCCCAGCTACTCAGGAGGCTAAGGCAGGAGAATCACTTGAACCCGGAAGGCAGAGGTTGCAGTCAGTGGAGATCACGCCATTGCACTCCAGCCTTGGTGACAAAGTGAGACTCTGTCTCAAAAAACAAACAAACAAAAACAAAAACTTCTGGGCTCAAGCAGTCCCTCCTGCCTCAGCCTCACCAGTAGCTGGGACCACAGGTGCACGCCACCATCCATCAGCTACAACCATGTTCTCATTTCTATTAGTATAGATTGGCTTTGACTGTTCCAGAATTTAAGAGAAATGAAATTATATAGTATGTACTCTTTTGTGTATGGCCTTATTTTGCTCAGCACAAAGGTGCCAATACAGTTCAATTGGAAAGGGATAATCTTTTCAGTAAATAGTGCTGCAATTATAGTACACTCTTATAGAGAAAAATAAACCTCAACCCAAAGAATGGCAACATCGAAGGCCCCACCAAGTGTCCCCCTCTCAGGAACACCAGATTCAACAACTATCTACACGCAGGAGCATCTTTATAAAAAACAAATCACATGAGCACTCACAATACCTGCTTTTAACTTCATGTAACTGAAAGAGGCACCAAAGAGGGTAGGAAAGACAGCCTTGAATTGCTGAACCCACCTCTCTCTCCTCATCCCCTGGCCGTGGCCATCTGGCACATGGAGAGAGAATCTGTGCATTTGAGAGAGGGAGAGAGCAGTGATTGTGAGACTTTGCACTGAACTCAGTGCGTCCTGTCACAGAGGAAAGCGAAACTGTGTTGAAGTCAGCTGACACCTGCCCGTGGAAGAAACATTCAGACCAGCCACAGTCAGAGGGGAATCGTCCAAAATTGCAGTGGTTAGAACTTGACTTCTGACAAGCCTTGCCACCACAAGCTGAAATGCTCTAGGGATCTGAATAAAGTGGGCCACAAGGACTGCAAGTCTTAGTGCTGAGGTGGGTTTGGAGCAAGCAGGGCTTGGGGGACACGTGACCAACGAGACACAACCTGGGGCAGCTAAGGGAGTGCTTACACCGCTTCTCCCCCAACCCCAGCCAATGCTGCTTGTGGCTCCAAAAGAGACCCCTTCCCGCTGCTTGAGGAGAGGCCAGGGATGAGTCAAGAGGACTTTTGTCTTGTGTCGTGGATACCAGCTCAGCCACAGTAGGACAGGGCTCCAGGCAGAGGTGTGAGGCCCCCATTACAGGACCTAGCTCCCAGACAGCATCTCTACACACACCCTGGGCCAGAAGGGAATCTACTGCCTTCAGGAGAAGGAGCCAGCCCTGACAACATCCATCACCTGCTGACTAAGCCCTTGGGCCCTGAATAACCCACAATGATACCCAGGTAGTACCCTTGGGCCTTGGGTAAGAGTCTGAGATGTGTTGGCTTCAGGTGAGACTCAGTACCTTCCCAGGTGTAATGGCTACAGTGAGAGACTCCTTCTGCTTGAGAAAAATCAGAGGGAAAAGTATAATTTGAAGTCAGTTTTTGTTATTTTTGCTTAGAATAACTTTGGCTACGCTGGGTCTTTTGCGGTTCTATATAAATTTTAGGATTGTTTTTCTATTTCTGTGAAGAATGTCATTAGTATTTCAGTAGAGATTGCACTCAATCTGTGTATTGCTTTGCATAGTGTGGACATTTTAACAGTATTTAATTCTTGATTCTCCCACTCTATGAACATGGAATACCTTTCCATTTTTGCATCGTCTTCAATTTCTTGCATCCATGCTTTAGAGTTTTCATTGTATAATCTTTTATTTAATTCCTATGTATTTTGTTTTATTTGTAGCTATTGTAAATGGGATTACTTTCTTGATTTCTTTTTCTGATTGCTTGCCGTCGGCATATAGAAATACTACCGATTTTGGCCGGGCGCGGTGGCTCAAGCCTGTAATCCCAGCACTTTGGGAGGCCGAGGCAGGTGGATCACAAG
>NW_016107858.1:918984-930445 GCF_001604975.1 Cebus imitator
TAATTGTACTTTGGGCTCTGGGGTACATGTGCACATCCTGCATCCTGCAGGATTGTCGCATAGGTACGTACACACCATGATGGTTTGCTGTCTCCATCCCCCACTCCCCAGCTCTCCCCCCCACCTAGCCCAGTGAGTGTTGTTCCTTTCCCTGTGCCCAAGTATTCTCATTGTTCATCACCTGTCTATGAGTGAAAACATGCGATGTTTGGTTTTTTGTTCTTGTGTCAGTTTGCTGAGAATGATGGTTTCTAGATTCATTCATGTCCCTACAAAGGACACAAACTCATTGTTTTTTATGGCTGCATAGTGTTCCATGGTGTATATGTGCCACATTTTCCTTGTCCATTCTATCATTGATGGGCATTTGGGTTGGTTCCAGGTCTTTGCTATTGTAAACAGTGCCACAAAGAACATACGTGTGCATGTGTCTTTATAATAGAATGATTTATAATCCTTTGGATATATACCCAGTAATGGGATTGCTGGGTCAAATGGAATTTACATTTCTAAATCCTTGTGGAATGACCACATTGTCTTCCACAATGTTTGAAGTAATTTACACTCCCATCAACAGTGTAAAAGTGTTCCTATTTCTCCACATCCTCTCCAGCATCTGTTGTCTCCAGATTTTTAAATGATCGCCATTCTAACTGGTGTGAGATGGTATCTCAATGTGGTTTTGATTTGCATTTCTCTAATGACCAGTGATGATGAGCGTTTTTTCATATGTTTGAACAGGCTTCTTGAGAATTTTTTTTTTCAGAAAGGTTTTTTTGTTTTGTATGGACTTTATTTTTCCTAATTTTTTTTTTTTTGGAGCATGTAAGTTTGTAGAAATTTTAATTAACCAATTAGTTTTATGCCAATTTCTTTTGGAATATTTTTTCATTGATATAAACCATGACTAACCCCAGACATCCTCTGTCAAATATTTTCTCTTTCCTAACAGAGCCTTCAGAATGAGCACCAACTTTCTACTAGTTTATTAACTTAAACTCTGAACCCAGGCTGGGATATTTTGCAGTGCCTCTGTTCTAGAATTAGAGTCAGTGTAACTGTGGTGGAAAGGGTGGGTTTTGATGCCAGGTAGACTTGAATCCTGGCTTTGTCACTATATGTTCTAGAAGCTGTCATCCGTGAGTCTTGGATTATTTATCTGAATGATAAAGATCATAGGATCTAACTCTTTAGTGTTTTAGAAGGATAAAATTAGATTATGTATCAGTCCATGTAAAAAGCTCTTAAAATACAGTCTTCTCATCAGAAGGCACTCACTTCCAAGCACTTTCTACTTATTTTCCGACTAGCTCTCCTGCTAACTGCCCAGTGCAATCTACCGCCTTCTTTCCCCTGGGCTATGCAATAGCCTCTTCACCGACCTCCTACCCTCCATCCTTATCTCTATTAGCCTTTTATCCTCACAGTAGTCAGGGTGATTCTTTATAGATATAAATATTTTTATTTCATACGTGTGCTCAGTTTTTCAATACGTTCTCATCACATATAGAAAAAAAATCTTTCACCTACTGGAAATAGCCTGCTGTTTCTATTATTTCATGCTTGCCCTATTCCCATGCTTCCCATAGATTGAAAAAGGGAGTTCTTGGCTAAAGACCTTTTAATATCTTTCCACATCAAGCAGAGTAAAGTCCAAAGCCCTAAGATACTCGTGGCTAGTTTTCTGACCTCATCCTAAACCATTCCACCTTTTGCTCACTCTGCTGCAACTGCACCCGTCTACTTTCTGCTCTTACACATATCTAGCACGCCGGACCCACCTACCAAAGCAGGTATTAAATTTTATCCAGGTTAGCTTTTGTAATAAATAAGCAGAGGAGAGACTGAGATTTACCTGGGGAAGGGATATGGGCCTACCGTTGAGACCATGCACAGTTAGAGCAAGATTTAGTCAGGGCAGAGAGAAATATGCCAAAACACTGCATCATCCTCCACCTATTAAAAAATCAGCTTTCTGTGAAAGGTCGGTATTAGATATGTTAGGGTGAAAAAGCAGAAAGTGAGCTGAGGACAGTAACTGGTAAACCTAGGTATCTTTACTACTCTTAGTAACAGAGATAAGGGAAGGCTTTTACCCTAAACAGACCGCTGCCTTGTTCACTGTGGTAGACAGAATAATCATTCCCAAAAGATGTTCATGTGCTAATTCCCAGAACCCATAAATGCAAAAGGGACTTTTTTAGGTGTGATTCTATTAAGAATTTTGAAATGGGGATGTTATCGTGGATCATCCAGGTAGACCCAATATATTCACAAGGATCGTTACAAGAGGGAGACAAGCGGGTCAAAGTTAGAGGAAGAATATGTGATTCTGGAAGCAGAGATTGGAATGACCGACTTGGAAGAGTAAAGAAGGGGCCATTGATTCAGGGGATGCAGGCAGGCACCTCTGGAAACTGGAAAAGGCAAGGAAACAGATTTGGTCTTAAAGCCTTCACAAGGAATGCAGCCCTCAGGACATCTTTACTTTAGAACCTCTGAATTCCAGAACTGGAAGGCAATAAATTTGTGTTATTTTAACTCTTAAGTATGCGGTAATTTGTTTTAGTAGCAAGAGGAAACTAATATATTCACTATCACATAGACTGCATGGCTAATTGTATTGTGTCCAGAATCTCCATGTTGAGTGTCTTAAATTCTCTCAATTGATTTGGGGGCAGTTCTGAAATAGGTGATTAAGTGCTGCCTAGGGGTCCATGAGATGTCAGCATAGGGGAATATAATTAGCATGTGTTTTAAGTATTAATAGATCCTACTCCAAGGCTACTCAAAATGCTGCTCATCATGTAAGGACATTAGTTGGTATGTTGCAGAGCCCAGAGGATGTCACGTGAACGCACTGATAAAGGCCGATCTAGCTGTCTTCCACTCCCCAGATGAAGTAAGGTTAAAGCTACCTTATTTCATGAACAATAGTACGACAGTGAAGGCCCTAAAGCCTGGTGCTCAGGGGAACTGGTAATGGTCCCAAAGGATGACTGCACTGTGGCCAGTGATTCCCGGCAGAGATTGACCATCATTATTTTTCTTTACGAAGCACAGTAGGGTGCCCAGGTGTATATGTAATGACTGCCATCACTTTTAAAAGCAGGAGTCAGTAATTTGTTTTGAGTAGTGAATCTGTTTGGTGAGTCAATGGTCCATAGACTACAGATGGATGGTAAAGCATGATGCAATTCAAGGACTAAGAAAAATGAACTTACCTACATTCATGACGTTTTGCATGGAATTTCAAGAAGGAATTTCAGAATTATAAAACCTGTTGAGTTTTCAGTAGATTCTGGCATTTGAAATTCCTCATTTAGACCAGAAAGTGAGTAGGCCTAGAACCATATTTAAAGAGAATGGTCTGGGCCGGGTGCAGTGGGTCATGCCTATAATTCCAGCACTTTGGGAGGCTGAAGCGGGCAGATCATGAGGTCAGGAGATCGAGACCATCTGGCCAACATGGTGAAACCTCATCTCTACTAAAAAATACAAAGTTAGCCAGACATACTGGCGTGTGCCTGTAGTCCCAGCTATTCAGGAGGCTGAGGCAGGAGAATTGCTTGAACTTGGGAGGCAGAGGCTGCAGTGAGCTGAGGTCATGCCACTGGATTCCAGCCTGGGCAACAAAGTGAGACCCCATCTCAAAAAAAAAAAAAAAAAGATAGAAAGGAGAGAGAGAATGGTGTATGATGTGAAGACAGAGGTTTTGGAGTTTGGAGAGAGTCCTTGAAGCAATAGTTCAGAGCATGGAAGTCATTTTTTGAGCATCCTAGAGTCCGTGGGTGGGTATGAATTTGTTGAGCCAATTTGGACAGCCTAGGAGTAAAGGAGTGTCATTAAATGATGTAGCAGGGAATTATTGAGAAAGAACAGGTGTTGGAAAGAAGAAAATGAATTCATTTTGGAAATTTAGTCTGTGGGACTCCAGGAGGAAGTTCCCAGTCAGTAATGGAAAATATGGGATTGGTACTCAGGAGAAAGGCTGAAGATATTAGTGTAAGAGTCATTGGCATGAAGGTGAGTGTTGAAGCCATTGCTGTGTATGAAATGTACCAGGGAGAGTAGTTACAAAATGAAGAAGTTGAGGATGGGGTCCTCATATATTTAAAAGGTAGAAAAAGTTGTCAAGGAAGATCTGTGATGGGTTTCTAGATACTCATCTCCATCTCTAGAGTTGACTGCAAGCACTGAAATATCCAAGGCTTAGGCATTGATTTTTCAGCAAATACACCCCTTAAATGGGTTAGGAATCTGAGTGTACTTGTTACAAATTTCTCTGTAGTGAGAGTGCTGCTTTTTGTAATTCTTATCATCTCTGATGATAAACCTCAAGTTCCTCCTCCCTTGGGAGCTGATATATTGCTTTATTTCATGATATAGGAAATCCCAAATAAATATCCCAACTTGATGTAAGTGTATTTATAGAAGGAAAATCAATCACTTATAAAAGGACACTGTTTACATAGTTTCTCTGAGAGACACTTGCCTTGTTTTTGAATAACCAAATTAACAAAAAAGATAAAAATATTCAGGGGTCAAAATTGGTTGTCTTTGGAATGAGTCTCATAGCTTATTTTAAATGTCTTGGTATGTGACTTTTATTTACTTGAAGGTAGACACTGACAAATAACAGTTGACATGGTAATAACAGTAGTAAATCTTTATATGGCGTTCACTTCTCTAAGTATCTTCTGTATATTAATTCAGTTATCTTTACAACAACATTGGAAGACAGATACTATTATGATCTTCATTTTACAGCTGAGAAAAATGAAACCTAGAAAGTTTAAATAAGGTGCCCAAGTTCACTCAGTTAAGTGTCAGAAGTGAGATATAAACCCAGCTTGTAAGACTCTAGAGCCAATGGTGTCAATACTGTGCTATGTATCCTCTATCCTGACTGGTCACCTCTAGATTGAGTTCATTATAAACTGACAAATCCACAAGCAAATAAAATACAGGCTAATAATTTGAAAACATACATTTTGACATGCCTGAATTTAACCAGGATGTTCCCAAGTGTGTGTGTGGAGACATATTAGACAGTATTATAATAATAATAACGCCTATCGGAACTTACCAGATGCCAGAATTTGTTGAAATTGCTTTATATGTATGAGCTGTTTAATCCTTACAACACTGAGGTCATCATTTTATAGATGAGAAATTCAAGTCACAAGGGGTTAAGTGGCTATAATGTTATGAATTATTAGATAGTATGCTATATTATCTAATTATAAAATTATATGTTTTAAAAATACTTTGAAATATTTAAAGGAAATGAAAAATATCACACACTATTTTTTATTCTAAGGATTCAAGACACATGATTAATAGGCAGACATAGCTTTTATTAAAAATTTCAAATCTCAGAGTCTTGAGGATCTTTTAAAGTATTTATTTTCAATAGAAACTTGACACTGAAGTTAAAATGCAACAATTCCTAAAGCTGAGTTTAAATGGTATGCCTATAATAAGTCTAGAGGCCCTAAGAAATACAGGCATGCCTTTCCTGTATTCCCAGCTACTTGGGAGGCTGAGGCAGGAGAATCACTTGAATCTGGGAGGTGGAGGTTGTGGTGAGCCAAGACTGTGCCATTGCACTCCAGCCTGGGCAACAGGAGTGAAACTCCGTCTCAAAAAACAAACAACAAACAAAAACAAACAAACAGGTATGCCTCAAAAACGTTTCTGGTTTGGTTCCAGACCACTCCAACAAAGCAAATATTGCAATAAAATGAGTCATATAAATTTTTTTGTTTTCCAGTGCATATGAAAGTTACATTTACACTATTCTGTGGTCTGTTAAGTGTGTAATAGCATTATGTATAAAAACAACGTACATACCTTAATTTATCGCTAAAAATGCTAACAATCTTTGGAGCCTTAAGCAAGGCTTAATATTTTTACCAGTAAAGAGTCTTGCCTCCGTGTTGATGGCTACTGATTGGTCAGGGTGGTGGTTGCGAAAGGTTAGGTGGCTTTGGCAATTTGGTAACATAAGAGACCAATAAAGTTTGCAACATGGATGGATTCTTCCTTTCAAAAAAGATTTTTCTGTAGCATATGATGCCATTTGATATCATTTTACCCACAGGAGAACTCCTTTCAAAATTGTTTATCTATAAGAAGCAACTTTTCATCCATTCAGATTTTATCATGACATTGCAGCAATTTGGTTACATCTTCAGGCTCTACTTCTAATTCTAGTTCTCTTGCTACCTCCACCATATCTGTGGTTACCTCCTCCATCAAAGTCTTGAACCCCCAAAGTCATCCATGAGACTCAGAATAAACTTCTTCCAAACTCCTGTTCACGTTGACATTTTTGACCTCCTCCTATGAATCACAAATGTTCTTAATGGCATCTAGAATAGTAAATCCTTTCCAGAAGCTTTCAATTTACTTTGCCCAGATCCATCAGAGGAGTCACTATCTGTGGCAACTATAGCTTTACAAACTGTATTTCTTAAATAGTAAGACTTGAAAGGCAAAATTACTCCTTGGTACATGGGCTGTAAAATGATTACATTAGCAGGCATGACAATACTACTAATCTCCTTGTATATCTCTATCAGGCTTTTGGATGACCAAGTGAATTGTCAATGAGTAATATTTTGGAATATTGATTTTTTTTTTTATCAGTAGGACTCAACAGTGGGCTTAAAATGTTCAGTAAATCACATTGTTAACAAATGTGCTATTATCCAGGCTTTATTGTTCTATTTACAGGGCACAGGCAGGGCAGATTTAGCATATATCTTAAGGGCCCTAGAATTTGCAAAATGTTAAATGAGCATTGGCTTCAGCTTAAAGTTACCAGCTGTAATAGCTCCTAGCAAGACTTGCAGTCCATCCTTTGATGCTTTGAAGCCAGGCATTGATTTCCCCCTAGCTATGAAAGTCCTAGATGGCATCTTCTTCCATTTTCATCAATGTAGGTGAAGGTTGTTTTATCTACATTGAAAATTTGTTGTTTAGTGTAGCCACCTTCCTCAATTATCTTAGTTAAATCTTGACAACTTCCTGCAGGGTCCACAATAGCGCTGGCTACTTCACTTTGTACTTTTATGTTATGAAATGCTTCTTTCCTTAAACCTCACAAACCAAACTCTGTTAGTTTCAAACTTTTATTTTTTATTTATTTTTATTTTTTTTAAAAATATATTTTATTGCATTTTAGGTTTTGGGGTACATGTGAAGAACATGCAAAATTGTTGCATAGGTGCATACATGGCAATGTGGTTTGCTGCCTTCCTCCCCTTCACCTATATCTGGCATTTCTCCCCATGTTATCCCTCCCCAACTCCCTACCCCCCGCTGTCCCTCCCCTAACTCCCCCCAACAGACCCCAGTGTGTGATGCTCCCCTCCCTGTGTCCCTGTGTTCTCACTGTTCAACACCCACCAATGAGTGAGAACAAGCGGTGTTTGATTTTCTGTTCTTGTGTCAGTTTGCTGAGAATGATGGTTTCCAGGTTCATCCATGTCCCTACAAAGGACATGAACTCATCATTTTTTATGGCTGCATAGTGTTCCATGGTGTATATGTGCCAAATTTTCCCCCTCCAGTCTATCATTGTTGGGCATGTGCATTGGTTCCAAGTCTTTGCCATTGTAAACAGTGCTGCAATGAACATTCACGTGCATGTGTCCTTTTAATAGAATGATCTGTAGTCCTTTTTGGTATATATCCAGTAATGGGATTGCTGGTTAAATGGAATTCTATTTCTAGGTCCCTGAGGAATTGCCACACTGTCTTCCACAGTGGTTGAACTAATTTACACTCCCACCAACAGTGTGAAAGTGTTCCTGTTTTCCACATCCTCTCCAACATCTGTTGTCTCCAGATTTTTTAATGATCACCATTCTAACCAGGGTGGGATGGTATCTCAATGTAGTTTTGATTCGCATTTCTCTAATGACCAGTGATGATGAGCATTTTTTCATATGTTTGTTGGCCTCATATATGTCTTCTTTTGAAAAGTGTCTGTTCATATCCTTTGCCCACTTTTGAATGCGGTTGTTTGTTTTTTTTCTTGTAAATCTGTTTTAGTTCTTTGTAGATTCTGGGTATCAGCCTTTTGTCAGACGGGTAGATTGCAAAAATTTTTCCCATTCTGTTGGTTGCCGATTCACTCTAATGATTGTTTCTTTTGCTGTGCAGAAGCTCTGGAGTTTAATTAGATCCCATTTGTCTATTTTGGCTTTTGTTGCTAACGCTTTTGGTGTTTTAGTCATGAAGTCCTTGCCTACGCCTATGTCCTGAATGGTTTTGCCTAGGTTTTCTTCTAGGGTTTTAAGGTGTTAGGTCTTATGTTTAAGTCTTTAATCCATCTGGAGTTTCAAACTTTTCTTTTGCAGCTTTCTCACCTCTTGAAGAGAATTCGGACCTTCATCTGGATTAGGCTCCGGCTTAAGGGAATGTTGTGGCTGGTTTCATCTTCTACCCACACCACTGAAACTTTCTCCATATAAACAATGAGGTTGTGACGTTTTCTTATTATTCACATGTTCGCTGGAGTAGTGCTTTTAATTTCCTTTAGGAACTTTTCCTTCGCATTCACTACCTGGCTAACTATTTAGTACAAGAGGCCTAGATTTTGGCTTATCTCAGCTTTTGACGTGCTTAATCATTTATTAATTACTTAGCTTAATCATTTCTAGCTTTTGATTTAAGATGAGAGACATGCGACTCTTCCTTTTACTTGAACACTTGGACGCCATTGTGGAGTTATTATTGGCCTAATTTAAGTATTAGTGTGTCTTAGGAAATAAGGAGGCCTGTGGAGAGGGCGTGAGATGGACGCGGGAACAGTGAGTTGGTAGAACAGTCAGAACAAACACAACATTTATCCATTAAGTTTGCCGTCTTATAAGAGTGTGGTTTTTGCACCTCAAAACATTTAAAATAGTAACATCGCCGGGCGCGGTGGCTCAGGCCTGTAATCCCAGCACTTTGGGAGGCCGAGGCGGGTGGATCATGAGGTTAAGAGATTGAGACCATCCTGGTCATCACGGTGAAACCCTGACTCTACTAAAAATACAAAAAATTAGCTGGGCATGGTGGCGCATGCCTGTAATCCCAGCTACTCAGGAGACTGAGGCAGGAGAATTGCCTGAACCCAGGAGGCAGAGGTTGCGGTGAGCCGAGATCACGCCATTGCACTCCAGCCTGGGTAACAAGAGCGAAACTCCGTCTCCCGCCCCCAAAAAAGAAAAATAGTAACATCAAAGATCAATAATCACAGATTAACACAGCAGACAAAATAATAATGAAAAAATTTGAACTATTGTGAGAATTACCAAAATATGACACAGAGACATGAAGTGAGCCCACGTTGTTGGAAAAATGGAGCTGATAGACTTGCTTGATGCCAGATTGTCATAAACTTTCAATTTGTAAAAAATGCAATCCCTGCGAAGTGCAATAAAGTGAAGCACAATTATGCCTGTCAATAATTTGCTTTGACAAAATATGAAATATCTGTTGAGTAACCTTAGCAGATTAAACTTTCTCCCCATGTTAATGTCAGAATGTTCAGGTTTTAACTCACAACTGACTTTGCCCACTTGTAAATCCACAAGTTTTCCCAGTGAATGTGTGATTAGCCTTTGGAGAAGTTGATAAACTCTTAGTGAATTGTTATAATCTCATTCTCATGTTTAATTGAGGCAAGTATGTGTTGTCATAGAGGCTTGGTTTTTTAAGTTTGTCTTTGTTTGGTTGTTGTTGTTGTTACTGTATTTGTTTTTGCTTTTCAATTCCTTGTTTTACTAATTGAGAAAGCATTTTATAGTTTTTAGGGAGTAATGAGCTCCTCATCACTGAGATATTCAGGCAGAGGCTGGACTGCTATATCCAGTGAGATCACTCTTAGCAGCTCCTACCAACCATGAGTTTTTATTGTCATGCTCAGACGCTTATGTGATATAAATATGTTATTATTTATAATACCGTAAGAGTTCAAACATTTCTTCTCAGTGGATTAAATCAATTACTGCTCATCTACTGATGAACAGTAGACAGTCCCTGGGTGTAGGGTGCTCCTGACACTGGTTTCAAATCATCCTCTGGTCTGTAATTTTCAGGGCTGGGAATTCTCTGATTAAGCCTTTGCATTTGTAAGAAACACAGGAATTTTTTTGTGTTGGTCATCCTACACACCCAGTGAAAGGATTAGCTCTCCATCTCAGCTCCCCTGGAGCTCTCTTCTGTGCTCTAAGAGGGCAGAGATAGTGAAAATATGCCACTCTCCGTAACTTAAGTTTCAAATTAGACTCCTGTGAATGGCTGATTGTTGAAGCTCATTAGTATAACTTTGGTCAGGCCACCTAAATTGTCATTGTTTCTTGACTCTTTTCCTAATTTATGCAAACTTGCACCTTTACTGCATTTTCTGTTTATCTTAATCAATCACTGTGTTTCTGACTATTGAGTATTGACAGTGAGTACTCTTCAATGGACCAAAGTCAGCCCACCCTGTAAGCAATGGTCTCCAACTTTAGTCATCTGCAGAGTCCTACCCCTTTGGAGCATTGTGTATACCCCACAACCTTAGACATCCACAAAAACAACTAAGCCTAAGAGCAGACAACTTCTATCCTATTGTAAACATTCATGTAGTCATTAATTCCACAGCAGGCACTGAGCACTTGTTTTATGTCAGGTTCATTTTAGGCACTAGAGTAACAGAAATGAAAAGACGCATTTTCCCAGCCTCAAGAAGTTCACAGCCATAATGCTGGTTATGTTGCTCTGTCGTTCTATGATCCAAATTGCGATTTCTTGCTTTTTTTGAATTCTGCTCCTTACCTGTTTCCCTCAAGGCCAGTCTGAGTACTCTCCGTGTTCTTCCCATGGTTGCATGCTAACAGACCTCACTACCTCAGTCTCTCTCTCTCTCTTTTTTTCTTTTGAGGCAAGATCTGGCTCTATCATCCAGACTCGAGTGCAGTGGCACAATCTCAGCTCACTGCAACCTCTGCCTTCTGGGTTCAAGTCATCTTCCCATCTCTGCCTCCCAAATAGCTAGGACTACTGGCATGCACCACCATATCTGGCTAAGTTGTATTTTTTGTAGAGATGGGGTTTTGCCATGTTGCCCAGGCTGGTCTTGAACTTGTGAGTTCAAGCAATCCATCTGCTTTGGCCTCCCAAAGTTCTGGGATTACACAAACCTCTCTGATGTATTGATTACTTGGATTTCAGTACACCAACCACAGTCCATGTGCTAACTTAGACCTCACACATGGACTTTTTCTTCCATTTGGGCTGGTGTCCTTGGACACAGATTCATGGACTTCATATCACACCTTCCCTTTTCTTTTGACTTACCGGCCTACACTGACCTGTGCTTTGGCACCAAAGCTATGGTTCCAATAATACACCACTTTCCTAGTAACAACCCATGCTCTGATTGAAAATGCTTTCTTTTTTTTTTTTTTTTTTT
>NW_016107858.1:930680-936129 GCF_001604975.1 Cebus imitator
GATCTCTTGACCTCATGATCCACCCCCCTCGGCCTCCCGAAGTGCTGGGATTACAGGCGTGAGCCACCGCGCCCCGCCGAAAATGCTTTCTTAAATGCTATGCCTCCTGGCTTTCCCACAGCTTCCTGCAGTTCATAGGTCCCCTGATATTCTGCTTGCCATTTCCCAAACCTGGTATTAACAGCAATTGCCTCTGGGATACAAGAAAAGAAAAAGAGAACTAGCAGCTCTTCAGGGCAAAGTTATGCCTGCGGGTCAGAGGGAAGGCAATAGGCTTGAATAATCTTGCAATATTTCACTGCAACAAAACTAGGACAAAAAACATCTAACAGTGTCAGATTTAGGTATCAAAAATGCCATTAATAATTTATGTTATTTCTACTCACTAAGAAGCAATAGTGCTTATTAGGAAACCTTAGAAATGTCATAATATAGACATGCAAATTGTATGAAATCTGGGCATAGCCAACAGGCATACAAAAGAGGAATATTGTAATGAGATTCAACTTTTGTAGCCCAGCTGCCTATTTTTTAAAAAGTGTCTGCACGTGAATGAATGGTTCATTTTACTTACACATACATTTACTAGTAGATTTTGTGAAGAACAACCCTTCTTGCCTGCTTCCCCAAACAAAAGCACCAAGGCAGTCGTTTGACATATTTCTAGTCATCACAATTAATATCAAGGTGAATCTTGTGTTATTCAAAAGGTCATGTGCTATGCAGTCTCCAGCTCACAAATGAGTTTTGTTTACAAAACATCATTTGTAGGATTTGTAAGTAATATACATAAAATTAACTTAAAATGTATCATAGACCTAAATGTACAAGCTACAACTATGCAACTCTTAGGAAAAAAATACTAGCCTAGCAGCTTTTCAGGGCAAAGTTGTGTCTTCAGGTCAGAGGGAAGACTCCTGGGTCTCCACAAGTGCCTGAGCAGTTACTCTGCCAAGACTCCACATAGCTCTGTGTGTCAGACTGAGGTTTATTAGAAATAAATCACTATGACCTTGGGTTTGGCAGTTGACTTTTTAGGTGTAACACAAAAAATGCATACAACAAGAGAAAAAATGAATAAATTTGGCTTCATAAAATTAAAATATTTTGTGCTTTAAAGGACATCATCAAGAAAGTGAAAAAGTAGTCAACAGAATGGGAAAATATATTTGCAAATGTATGTATGTTAATGCACTTGTATCTAGACTATATAAAGAATTGTTACAACTCAATAAAAAGTCAAATTTCTCTATTCAAAAATTAGCAAAGTTCTAATAGACGTGTCACCAAAGAAGACACACAAATCGAGGAGGTGGCCAAGATGGCCGACCAGAAGCAGCTAGTGTGTATGGCTGTCAGGGAGAGGAACAGAAGGGGCAAGCAAATATAGCACCTTCAACTGAAACATCTAGGTACTAGCACTGGGACTAATCAAGGAAATGACTTGACCACAGAGAATGGAGAAAAGCAAGGCAGGACGGTGGCCCACCCAAGAGGGACGTAGAGCCAAGAGAGCCTTTCGTGCTTAGGGAAGTAGTGAGTGAATGTGCAACCCTGGGAACGTGCTTCTCCCATGGATCTTTGCAACTCTCAGATCGCAAGATCCCTTTATGACCCCACTCCACC
This sequence comes from Cebus imitator, assembly GCF_001604975.1. Lineage (NCBI taxonomy): Eukaryota > Metazoa > Chordata > Mammalia > Primates > Cebidae > Cebus > Cebus imitator. The sequence goes on from NW_016107858.1 coordinate 932,307, forward strand.
AGGCCCTTTAGTCTGACACACAGAGTTACATGGTGTCTTGGCAGAGCAGCCACTCAGCACTTGCAGAGACCCAGAAGCCTTAGATATTCAGGCTCTTTGGGCTTCCCAGCAAAAATAGTTGAAACTCCCGCAAAGCGGGAGGTTAGACCCCAATATATATCCCTAGGAAAGAGGCTGAATCCAGGGGGCTGATCAGCTACAGTCTGCAGGTCCCACATCCATGGTCACCTCACAGGATAAGACACACTGGCTTGGAATTCCAATCAGCCACTGGTAGTAGTTTTGCACCTCCCTGGGATGGAGCTCCCCAGGGAAGGGGCAGGCAGCCATTTTTGCTATTTGGGTGACTTAGCTTTTCCAGCCTTTGGGTTTGGAGACTCCAAGCTGACCAGGGTCTGAAGTAGACCTCAACACAACACAGCTTCCCTACAAAAAGATGGCCAGTCTGCATTTTCCAGCAGGTCCTCAGTCCCATTCCTCAGCACTGGGTAAGGCCTCTCAACCAGGGTCTCCAGATACCTTCACTAGTGTTCTCTGGCTGACAGAGATTTCAAACCTTGCTGGGACAGAGAACCCAGTGGGAGGGGTGGATCACTACCTTTGCTGTTTTGGTGGCTTTGGAGTGTCTGAGGTGACTGGAAGCTGAAGCAGACCCCCAGAACAGCACAAATGCTCTATGAAAACATAGCCAGTCTGCATTTTTTTTTTCATATGCCAGCTTGCTTTTTTAAGTAGGTTCCTGATCCTGTTCCTCCTCACTGGGTGGGACCTCCTGACCAGGGTCTCCAACCACCTCCTACAGTGCATTTGGACTGGCAACAGGCCCACACCTTCCTAGGATGGAGCTTCCAGAGGCAGGGGCAGGTTACCATCTTTGCTGTATTGCAGCCTTCACTGATGATACCTCCAGGTACTAGAAAATTCAAGACAACTGGGAACTGGAGAGGGACCCCAACATACCGCAGCAGCCCTGTGGAAAATTGGCTAGACTTAATGGGTTCCCCTTCCCATATCTCCTCGCTAGGCAGGTTCTCCAGGTGCTGCCAGAGCTATTGAGTCAGTAGCAACTTAGCAACTTTCTGAACAGAGCGTCCAGGGGCAACTGAAAGCTTCTCTGTCACTGTGTCTGCAGTGGAACTGCCCTTGCTGCCCTCAGACTAATGAAGGAACAAAGACCTTAAGTGCTTTATCCACATCTGCAACAAGCTGCAGTCATTTAAGGAGAGGAGCCCAGTTCATCTTCCATCTTTCAGGTGGAGCCCTCAGGAGACAAGAAAAAGACGCTTGGTCAAAATCACTACTAAGATCCCTTCCTCTGCTGCCTCTGAGTTGGGGAAGGAGCATAAATGCTGAAATCATCCCAGGGTTACAGTGGGCAGTCCAGGAGTGGCAAGCCATGATTTACAGCCAGTGCTCAAGTGGGAGAGGAACCCACACTTTCAGAGGATTGAAGGAAACAGCTGCAACTGTGAGGAAGCATAGGGGAGCTACACAACTGAGCAAGTCTATCAGCTGATCAGTAAGCCTGAATGCCATCTACTAGATCACACCACAAAGCTTCAACATCAAAAATACCTCACTAACATACCCACCTCTGAAACCAGAGACAAAAAAATCAGCTTCAAATAGAGACCCTGCACAAGGCCTCAGCCAGGGGAAAACATCCAGAAGTCTATTGACTGTATTCAATCTATACTGCAGTTAAAGGAACATCCATATGCAGAAATGAGAAAAAAAAACAATGCAAGAACTCTGGTAATTCAAATGGCCAGAGTTTTGTATGTCCTCCAAATGACTGTATCGGTTCTCTAACAAGAGTTCTTAACCAGGCTGAACTGGCTTGGATAACAGAAATAAAATTTAAAACACGGATGGGAATGAAGATCATTGAGATTCAGGAGAACAGCAAAACCCAATCCAAGGAAAGTAAGAATCACAATAAAGCAACATAGGAACTGAAGGATGAAATAGGTGGTATAAAAAAGAACCTAATCACTCTGACAGAGCCGATCAACACAATACAAGAATTTCACAATGCAGTCACAAGTATTAATAGCAGAATAAACCAGACTGAGGAAAGAATCTCAGAATTTGAAGACCAGTTCTCTGAAATAATACAGACAAAATAAAGAAAAAAGAATAAAAATGAATGAACAAAACCTCCAAGAAGTATGGGATTATGTAAAGAGGCCAAATCTACAGATCATTGGCATTCCTGAAAGGAAGGGGAGAAAGCAAACAACTTGGAAAACATATTTGAGGATATTATTCATGAAAACTTTCCTAACCTTGCTGGAGGCGCCAATAGTCAAATTCAGGAAATTCAGAGAATTTCTGCAGGATTCTATACAAGAAGATGATCTCCCAGACACATAATTGCCAGATTTCCCAAGGATAAAATGTCAGAAAGAATGTTAAAGGCAGCTAGAGAGAAAAGGGCAGGTTACTGACAAAGGGAACATTATCAGGCCAACAGGAGATATCTCAGATAAAACCCTGTAAGCCAGAAGAGATTGAGGAAACTATATTCAACATTTTTAAAGAAAAAAAAATCTTCAACAGAGAATTTCATATCTAGCCAAACTAAGCTTCCTAAGCAAAGGAGATTAAGATCCTTTTCAGATAGGCATATGTTGAGAAAGTTCATTGCCACAAGACCTGCATTACAAAAGATTTTGAAAGGAGCATTAAACATCAAAAGGAAAGATCATTACCAACTAATACAAAAACAATTTTAAACACATAGACCAATGTCACTGTAAAGCAACAAGAGAAACAAGTCAATACAATAATCGGCTAACAACACAATTACAGAATCAAATTCACATATATCAATAATAATCTTCAATGCAAATGAGCTAAACACCCCTACTTAAAAGGCACAGAGTGGCAAGCTGTATAAAAAAGCAAAACCCAGTAGTACACTGTCTTCAAGAGATCCATCTCACAGGAAATGATACCTATAGGCTCAAAAGGATGGAGGAAAATCTACCAAGCAAATGGAAATCAGAAAAAAGCAGGGATTGCAATCCTAATGTCAGGCAGAACAGATTTCAAACCAACAAAGATAAAAAAAGACAAAAAAGGGCATTACATAATGGTTAAAGGGTTCAATTCAACAAGAAGACCTAACTATTCTGAATATATATGCAACCAACACAGGAGCATCTGGATTCATAAAGGAAGTTGTTAGAGACCTATGAAGAGACATAGACTCCAACACAATATCAGTGAGAGACTTCAACACCCCACTGACAATATTAGACAGATCATTGAGGCAGAAAACTAACAAACATATTCAAGATCTGAACTCAATGTTGGACCAGATAAATCTGACAGACCTCTACACAACTCTCCACCCCAAAACAAGAGAACATATATTCTTCTCATTGCCACACGGCACATACTCTAAAACTGGCCACTTAGTTGGACATAAAACAAACCTCAGCAAATTCAAAAGAACTGAAATCATACCAGACACACTCTTGGACCACTGCACAATAAAAATAGAAATCAAGATTAAGAAAATTGCTCAAAACCATGCAATTATATGGAAATTAGGTAACATGCTCCTCAATGACTTTTGGGTAAATAACAAAATTAAGGTAGAAATCAAGAAGTTCAACCAAAGACAAAAACCACATGATTATCTCAATTGATGCAGAGAAGGCCTTTGACAAAATTCAGCAGCCCTTTATGCTAAAAACACTCAATAAGCTAGGTATCGATGGAACGTATCTCAAAATAATAAAAGCTATTTATGACAAACCAACAGCCAATATCATACTGAATGGGCAAAAACTGGAAGCATTCCCCTTGAAAT
>NW_016107858.1:937939-954825 GCF_001604975.1 Cebus imitator
GTGATGGGGAGGAAGGCAGCAAATCACACTGCCACGTGTGTTCCTATGCAACAATTTTGCATGTTCTTCACATGTATCCCAAAACCTAAAATGCAATAAAATAAATAAATGGGAAAAAAAAAAAATCAAGAAGTTCTTAGAAACTATTGAGAATAAAGACACAATATAACAGAATCTCTGGGGCATGGCTAGGGCAGTATTAAGAGGGAAATTCATAGCACTAAATGCCTGCATCAGAAACTTAGAAATACCTTAAATGAGCAGTATCAGAAGAGATGGCTTTAGAGAATCAAAAACAAATCATCCCCAAAGCTAACAGAAGACAGGAAAAAACCAAAGTCAGAACTGAACTGAAGGAAATTGAGACATAAAAAAATTCAAAAGATTAATGAATCCAGAAGATGGTTTTTTCTTTTTTCAAAAAACCAATAAAAATCTATGAAACTAATAAAATGAAAAACTAATGAAATGAAACTAATAAAAAAATTTTTTAAATGAATAAAGAATAAAAGAGAGAAGATCCAAACACAATTAGAAGTAATGAAAAGAATGTCACCACTGATCCCACAGAAATAAAAATAACCGCTAGAAACTACTATGAACACCTCTATGCACACAAACTAAAAAATCTAGAAGAGATGGATAAATTCCTGGACAAATGCATCCTCCCAGGGGTGAACCAGGAAGAAATTCATTTTCTAAACAGACCAATAACAAGCTCTGTAATTGAATCAGTAATAAATAGCCTACCAACATAAAAAAAAAAAGTCCAGAACCAGATGAATTCACAGCCAAATTCTACCAAATACACAAAGAAGAGCTGGTAGCATTCTTACAGAAACTATTCCAAAAAAAATTGAGAAAGGAGGACTCTTCCTCAATCCATTCTATAAGGCCAGCATCATCCTGCCACCAAAACCTGGCCAAGGGACAACAAAAAAATAAAACTTTAGACCAATATACTTGATGAACATTGATGCAAAAATCCTCAACAAATTACTTGCAAACTGAATCCAGCAGCACATCAAAAGCAAATCCATCACAATCAAGTAGGCGTCATCTCTGGGATGCAAGGTTTGTTCAACATACACAAATCAATAAATGTGATTCATCACATAAACAGAAATAAAGACAAAAACCATAGATTATCTCAATAGACACAGAAATGGCTTTCAATAAAATTCAGCACTCTTTTATGTTAAAAACTCTCAATAAACTAGGTATTGAAGGAATATACCTCAAAATAAGAACCATCTATGGCAAACCCACAGTCAACATTATACTGAATGGGCAAAAGCTGGAAGCATGTCCCTTGAAAACCAGTACAAGACAAGGATGTCCTCTCTCACCATTCCTATTCAACATAGGAAGTCCTAGCCAGAACAGTCAGGCAAGAGAAAAAAATAAAGAACATCCAAGTAGGAAGAGAGGAAGGCAAGCTATTGCTATTTGCAGACAACATGATTATATATCTAAGAAACCCCCAGCCTCTGTCCAAAAGCTCATTCAGCTAATGAACAATTTCAGCAAAGTTGAAGAATATAAAAACAATGTACAAAAATTACTAGCATTCCTGTGCACCAGTAACAGCCATGCTGAGAGCCAAATCAGAAAGGCAATCCCATTCACAATTGCAACAAAAAGAATAAAATAGCTAGGAATACAGCTAACCAGGGAGGTGAAAGATCTCTGTAATGAGAATTACAAAGCATTGCTCGAAGAAATCAGACAAGACACAACAAATGGAAAAACATTTCATGCTAATGAATAGTAGAATAAATGTCAGTAAAATGGCCATACTGCCCAAAGCAATTTACAAATTCAATATTGTTCCTATCAAACTACTAACACATCATTTTTCACAAAACTAGAACAATTAAAAAATTTATATGGAGCCAAAAAAGAGCCTGAATAGCCAAGGGAGTCCTAAGCAAAAAGAACAAAGCTGGGGGCATCACATTACCTGAATTCAAACCATACTGCAGGGCTACAGTAACCAAAGCAGCATGATACTAACACAAAAATAGGCACATAGACCAATGAAACAGAATAGAGGGCCCAGAAATAAGGTTACACGCCTATGACTATCTGATCTTTGACAAAGCTAACAAAAACAAACAATGGGGAAAAGATTATCTCTATTCAATGGTGCTGGGATAACTGGCTAGCGATTTGCCAAAGACTGAAGCTGGACCCCTTTCTTACACTATATACAAAAATTGACTCAAGATGGATTGAAGACTTAAATGTAAAACCCAATTATAAAAACCCTGGAAGACAACCTAAGCAATACTATCCTGGGATAGGAATGGACAAAGATTTCTTGACAAAGATACCAAAAGCAATCTCAACGAAAGCAAAAATTGGCAAATAGGATCTAATGAAATTTATGAGCTTCTGCACAGCACACGAACCTATCAAGAGTAAATAGACGTCCTTCAGAATGGGAGAAAACTTTTGTAAACTAGGCATCTGACAAAGGTCTGATATCCAGCATTTATAAAGAACTTAAATCTGCAAGAGAAAAACAACCCGATTGAGAAGTGGGCAAAGAAAGTGCACAAGATACTTTTCAAAAGAAGACATAGTCTGTGGCCAACAAGCATATGAAAAAAACCTCAATGGTCATCTTTGCTGTCAAATTTATGAGCATAGAGCTGTTTGTAGTATTCCATAATTATCCTTTTAATGTGAAGTCAGTATTGATTGCTCCTGTCTTATTCCTGATATTTATTATTTGTGTCTTCCTTTTCTTCTTAGTCAGCCTGCCTAGATGTTTATCAATCTTATTGCTCTTTTTAAAGAACTAGTTTGTTTTCGCAGATTTTTCTCTATTGTTTCAATTTCATTGATTTTTTTCCCAGTGCCCTCAGGTGACAGGTTTTTGCATTTGTTCTTGTCCCTGCAGATTACAGCTTTTGTTCTGTAGGAAAAATACAGAAGATGGTTCTGGAAGGCATTTTGGCTTACCGCTGCCTTTCCCTTCCCTCTTCCCCCGAATACTAGTGCTATGTTATTATTATAATAGCACTATTTCGGAAGCATTCTCAGAATTCTTTCTGCTTTTCCTTGTGAGCATCTGGTAGTTTATGAAGAGAAAATAAGAAGGTACAAATCCTCTTATGTCTCTGGTCCTCAGGGACTTCTCACTCGTATGATAGCCTACACTTAGTATTTAGCAATTCATTAAACATTTTTTTATTGAAGTCTTCCTTTTTTTTTTTTGAGACAGTCTTTCTCTGTCACTCAGGCTGGAGTACAGTGGTGTGATCTCTGCTTGCTGCAACTTCTGCCTCTACCTCCGGGGTTCGAGTGATTCTCCTGCCTCAGCCTCATGCATAGCTGGAAATACAGGTGTGTGCCAGTAGAGATGGGGTTTTGCCATGTTGGCCCAGCTGGTCTTGAACTCCTGACCTCAAGTGATCCACCCGCCTTGACCTCCCAAAGTGCTGGGATTACAGGTATGAGCCACCGTGCCCAGCCTATCTGAGTCTTTAATCAGTTCATGTGGCATCTGATGGCTTCTGTCCCAAGGGGTTGAGAATGCATAGGTCCTTATAGTTGCCTATCTCTCCCCAGGTTTTGGTTTAGTTGTTTGTCTTGCAACCTCAATTTCCTAATAGGTTCAAGAAAAGACATTAATTAGCAATTTTTTTTTTCTTTTTTGGTTGTTATAGTAAAAGCAACACACTTTCCAGCTCTCTATATGTCTAAGTTGAAATTCAAAATCTGTACAGCTGCTTTTGAAAACTGATTTCTAATAAAATTAAACAACAATTCCACCCTGGGCATATTTTTAAAATAAGAGTACATAGTTCATTTTTAAAAAGTGTATGAGAATTCATAATAGCTCAAACAGAATAGATAAATTTTGGTACCTCATACAGTAATTTCAGTACCTCATATATAGTTATTTTCAAAAATACAAATTACTGATACATGTAATAATACTGATGAATCTAAAAAAATTTTGTTGGGTGAAAGAAGCTAACACAAAAGAATGTATACTGTATGTTTCATTTAAATGAAGTTAAATTATAGGCAAAACTAATGGTGATCAAGTAAAAATAGAGGTTACTTCTGGGGCTTGAAGGTGGTATTATGTGGAAAGGAGCATAGAGGAAGTTGGCGGCATGATGTAAATTTTTCCTATTTTGATTTTGGTAGTTTATATACATATAATATTTTATCAACCTATAAAGTGAAGATTTTTGCATTTTACTCAATGTGAATTATAATTTGGTTTATAAAAATAAGGAAAGAGATAAAAGTAAGAGGCATTTTTCTTTTTTTTGTGGAAGTTTCTACTTTTCATTTTTTATCTGTTATTTTTTATTTTAAGTTCTGGGGTACATATGCAGATATTGCAGGACTGTTACATAGGTATACATATGCTATGGTGGTTTGCTGAATAAGAGGCATTTTTCAACGCAATTTTCATCTCAGGATTGGTCAAAACCAGACCTAAGTGTTTTTTACGTTACTAAGACAAGTATTTTTCTACTTTTCATCTTTCTGCTTCTTGTTTACCATAATTATTGCTCAGTACGTAGCACCTTTTGCAAATTATATCACGTCATTTCATGACAACAGTCTGTTTGGAAGAGTAAATGTGATTGGTGGGCACGTGGGGCCTCAACCCCAGATACAAAGCCATGTTCACAAGGGATGATGTGTGTTTGTGTGAGTATGTGTGTGTATTTTATTGTAAGAGGCCATGTCTGACAACACTGTCCCGTAAGTAACAGGATAGCAGGTTGGTATCCCAGGCAGCTTCGTTGTCGGAAATCACAAGTAAAATACAGTGGACCTGCTCAGCCAAGGCCAAACAAGCTTGGAGGATTTATATTGGCCAAATTGCTACAGTAAAAAGATCCCTGAGGTCTCTGGAACACTAGTGAACTTATCTGAGAGCTTCATTACTACTAGCGGAGGAGAGGTTGCCAGATTCTGAGTTCTGGAAACCCCTTACCCTACAGCTGCATTGTCTGTTCCCAGGGATTCCTACCAGGTTGCAAGAAGCTAGTGGGACAATCCTAGTTAGTTGCTGCCAAGCTCTAGAAGATCAGTTTCGAGGAGCCTGGTGATTTGTACTTTAAGCACAACCTCATTAGCTACTCAAGAGGAGGTGGCAGGGAATTGGCTGCTCTGGGGCACAGAACTAGACTGTGTGAAGCTGTAGCAGGCCTGCCTTTTTGGTTAAGGTCCTTGGGGACAAAAATAACTGAGTCCTCCTGCAATAGGGACCTCAGCAAATATTCTCCTTCCCTCACGGCCAGCAGAGAGCCCAGAGGTCTGCCTGGAAGCCAGGCTTTGGTGTAAGAATGGGCGAAGAGCTGCAGAGTCTACCTATTGTTGATAGTCCCTGTACCTCCGGTTAAAACACCGTTGTTTGGTCCAAAAGAGTAGTTTGCGTGCTCAAAACATTAAAATGAAACTGTCTATACCTGAAGATGTTTCAGAGCTTGGAGAAAATCCCTGAAGCTCTAGTTTACAGAGAGGAAGCCACGTTTGAAGTACTTTGAAGTCCATGGGTGGTGAGGATGTGTAAGGACATGGAATCAGTTTGGGTGGGCTGGTAGGCTGGCTGGATGGTGGGATCATTGATTAAAGCAGGAAATGCCTGAGGTAGAGCAGGTCTGGGGAGGAGATACTGCATTAGATTTGAAAGATGTTGAATGTTAGATAACTGGGATCTCCATGCAGAAATTCCCACTAGGCAGTCCAACACACAGGATTTGGACTCAGGAGACAGGCTGGGACTACAGCTAAAGATTTGGGAGTCATCCTGAAGACGAGTGCTGCAGCAAAGCTGTACATAAATTCCATCAGGGAGAATAGATACAGCGAGTGGAGAGGCCAAGGTAGGAATCTTGTGCTCCTCAATGTTTACAGAAAATGTGGTGAAGAGGTATCCAGGAAAGATTTGAAAATGCCACCTTATCTAGGTCAGCTGTAGGCATTGTAATTCCCTAAATGATAAGCATTTCCATTATTAGCCCCTTATTAGCAATGCTTTATAGTAAATCAGAGTTAGAACTGAGCTAGGAATCTGCATGTACTCCTAGAAATTTCTTATGTTGTGTGTGTATTTTACTCTGTTTTCTCTGTTAACTGTATAAACTTTGAGTCATTTGAAAATTAGTGACATGTATTTTTTTAACTCCTCATATCAAAAAGGTAGATATGAAAATCTCTTTTGTAGGTAGATGTTTAGATGTAGTCACAGGAAGAAATAAAATTCCTCATGGAAGGTGGTTCCATAAGAGTTTACTTTGGGAAACTGATCCAAACACCACCCAGTCTGTGGATATCTAAATTAGAAAACCGAATATAAATTTTCAGTGATTTTCTAAAATATGGTTTCTGAGGTTGCATACAATACTTGTTATAAAGGTCTTGAAATGTGACTTCATATTAGTCGAAATCAATTCCTGAGAAAGATATTCATGGAGCATTAAAAAAATCTCTATATGTCACTATTTAACTTTTTTCCTTAGTCTGGCTAATCTAATTTCTTGTGGGCTGGGGGATAAGATGGGCTAAGTAGTAATGCAAATCTATTTTTTTGAATTCCTTTTTTTTTGAGACAGGGTTTTGCTCTCTTGCCTCTGTTGCCCAGGCTGTAGTGCAGTGGCGCAATCTCGGCTGTCTGCAGTTTCAACCTCCCAGGCTGCTGACCTCCCACGTCAGCCTCCTGAGTAGCTGGGACTATAGGCACGCACCACCACACCTGGCTAACTTTTTGTATTTTTCGCAGAGACAGGGTTTGGACATGTTTCTCAGGCTGATCACAAACTCCTGGGCTCAAGTGATCTACCGACCTTAGCCTCCCAAAGTATTGGGATTACAAGGTGAGCCACTGTGCCTGGCCTTATTTTTTCTTATTCCTCATCATCCCTAATAGAGTTTGAATATTTCACCCTCTAAATTTCATGTTGAAATTTGATCCCGGATGTTAGAAGTGGGGGCTAGGGGGAGGTTTGGGTCATGGGGGCAAATTTCTCACTAACAACTTGCTGCCATCCTTCCAGTAATGAGTTTTCATTCCGTTAGTTCACATGATGACTGATTGCTAATAAGCCTGGCATCTCCTCTTCTCTCTTTCTCTCATTCTTTCTCTCTTGCCACTTTACGTGCCAGCTCCATTTCCCCTTCTGTTGAAATTGGAAGCTTCCTAAGGCCCTCACCAGAAGATGCTGGTGCCATGTGTCTTGTGTAGCCTGAAGAACTGTGAGCCAAATAAAACTCTTTTTTTTTTTTTTTTTGAGAGGGGGTTTCGCTCTTGTTACCCAGGCTGGAGTACAATGGCGCGATCTTGGCTCACTGCAACCTCCACCTCCTGGGTTCAAGCAATTCTCCTGCTTCAGCCTCCTGAGTAGCTGGGATTACAGGCACGCGCCACCATGCCCAGCTAATTTTTTGTATTTTTAGTAGAGACAGGGTTTCACCATGTTGACCAGGATGGTCTCGATCTCTTGACCTCGTGATCCACCCGCCTCGGCCTCCCAAAGTGCTGGGATTATAGGCATGAGCCACCATGTCCAGCCAAAACTCTTTTCTTTATGAACTACCCAGTATCAGGTATTCCTTTAGAACAATGCAAAAAGGACTGGGACAATCACCACCATCATCATTAAAATTTATGATTTATAGTCACCACCTATGCATGACACTTTCTGTAAAACAATATATGCTTGCTCCTTAGAATTTATATTCTGATTCCTAGGAACAGGCAGCCTCAATGTAAACCCTTTCCTATACAATAATGACTTTATTCCCCATGATCACATTGAGGTAGATAGATTTCATAGAAAAAAATAATGAGAGAGTGAATTTTTTTAGACTGGTTATGTACCAAAAAACTGGTTTCAAAAAAAGTCTTGCTTAGGCTGGGCTCAGTGGCTCATGCCTGTAATCTCAGCACTTTGGGAGGCCAACACGGGCAGATCACAAGGTCAGGAGTTCGAGACCAGCCCAGACAACATGGTAAAACCCCATCTCTACTAAAAATACAAAAATTATCTGGGGCGTGGTGGCGCATGCCTGTAATCCTAGCTACTTAGGAGGCTGAGGCAGGAGAATTGCTTGAATCTGGGAGGTGGAGTTTGCAGTGAGCCAAGATTGTGCCACTGAACTCCAGCCTGGTGACAGAGCAAGTCTGTCTCAGAAAAAAAAGAAAAAAATCTTGCTTAATATAGTTTCAAAGTGTGTTTTTCTTTAATGATCAAATTGATTTTAGTATAATGCATCCAATCAAAACCCAACGAGTTACTTTGAAAAGATGCAACATTTTTACATACCTGAATTCAAACAGTATTTTTCAAACTGAGTAATGGGTAGGAACAAACATTAGATAATAATAGCTAACACTAATTAAGTCTCTATTATGTGCTAACTTTTTGCATGTATTACATCTAAGCTTTTTACATGTGTTAACTTATTTGATTCATATAAGACAACTTAACACCTCCATTTTGCAGATAAATAAACTGGGGCACAGAGCGTTTAAGTCATATAATAATTATTAGTAGTGATACCTGGTAATATATTTGCAAACTGCTCCATGGTCTTGAAAGCCCATGCACTTTTGTCTTTGATTCCGAGAATTCAAGGCATGTGATTAATGTGCCTGTAGAGCTTTCATCAAAAATTCTAAATCTCAAGGACTTCAGGAGCTTAAAGTATTTAAATTTCAATAGAAAGTTGGTACTGAAGTTAAGCATAAATAATTTTTAAATCTAAATATAAACTGTGGAAAACAAACAAGCCTAGGGGTCTTAAAAGAGGATTTTTATTTTTTTATTTTTTGCTTTGGCAATAAATGAAATGTTTTGTTGACTAACCTTAAGGGATTTATTTCCTCAAAAGAAACAAAATGGGCATAAACTAAACTAGAGCAACTGATGTGATTGTAAAAATCCTTACAGCACATCAGGGAAACATCTACTTACATTTAATTTCAATAACAGAAAGCAATGATTAAAATTTTTGAATCAATTTTCATGTTGCTGGTAAATTGCTGATCTGCTTAAACCACACACACACACACACACACACACACACACACACACACACAGAGAGAGAGAGAGAGAGAGAGAGAGAGAGAGAGAATACAAGAACGCAGGACAACTTCTCTAAAAGAAAACCCAAATTATTTCGGGTGCTTGTGGTGATGTTAATTTATTGCTATTTGTATATGAGTTATTTTCATTGGCCTATATTTCTATTTGTATGTTTCCCTGTAATATGAGTGCCTAGAACCAGATGGGCTATTCAGAGGTCATCACGCAGGCCAGTGCGTTCCCAAACTTGAGTGTACATGTAAATAACCTGCAGTTCCAATGAGTTCCCAGGCAATATCCACTCTGTTGACCCAGGGATCACCCCTGAGTGGCAAGTGTAGGCTTTTCCCACCTAAAAGAACTACATTTTTCCCTAAAATTAGTAGGTTAAAGTCTTTCCTTAATAAATTTGTCAAGAAAAATTCTCCATTGCATCTCAGATATGTATTCCACCATTTAGTATTTCTTTCATTCCTTTATATCCCACCTATGCTGCTAGCGTAAAGAAAAAAAGAAAGACAAATTATTACCTCTTACAACATGCAAGTGCCTTCCAGCTATAAAATTCTTCGAGCTATGAAATTCTTATTTTCTTTCAGCATTTTCCAATAATCTTTCTTTGGTAGTGGCTAGTTTTCAATTCAAACCAATTTAGTTTCTCCATAGGGTCTAATACAGCTCTATAATAGGTATTATGAAGAGACCCAAAGGGGAGTAAGACCTAATTCCTGTCTTCAATAAGCAAACAATCTAAGGGGAAGATAAACTACAATATGAGGCAGAAAGCTTTGTGACATTTTGTTTTCTTTTACAATTATTATTATTATTTTTCTTTACTAATCTTTGGTCAGATAGCCCCTGGCTAAACACCTGGAGAAATAGGACACTCGAAACTTGCTTAAAGCGCCCAATTCCATCTTTTTTTTTGTTTGTTTAAAACAATTCTAACTTTTATTTTTGATATCTGCGGTGCGTGTGCAGATTTGTTACATGGGTCTATTGCAGGATGCTGAGGCTTGAGGTTTGGGTAGTGAGCATGGTACCCAAAAGGTACTTTTTCAACCTATGCTGCCATTCCTCCCTCCCACCTATGGTAGTTCACAGTGTCTATCGTTCCCATCTTTATGTGCAGGGGTACTCAAGATTTAGAGCCAACTTATAAGTCAGAATATAAATATGATCACCCTGAAGTTACAGTCTGAACCTTTCAATTCTGTATGAAAACGTAGCCTGGAGTCTCATGTACAAGCATGCATTCAATAAATGTTTGATGAATGCAGAGGTGCTGTAAAGAATGTCTATGGGATTAGAGACACCAGCAGTCCTTTAAAGACACAGCACTGGGGTGGACCTTAAAGGATTTAAACAGGCAGAAATGTGGGGATAATCGTGAGGTAAAGAGAGCAGAGGAGCAAAGTCACGGAGGCTGGTGTCTGGATTAGGCTCTTTCCTTCTGAGATGCTCCGGCTTTTGTCCCTCCCCCATTTGTCTCAAATCACGTATTCTTTAAACATTATGAAAGGAGTCAACCTAGATATTTACTTCTGTTCGAGTATGATTTAGGCTTCTGTTTCATTGTTTCCTAAACAAAGATCCAGACTGGTTGACCTCTGAGGTCCCGTCTCGCTTAACAGCCTATAGTGATGACGAAAAGATGACCTTGTTCTTCTCACCCATTCAGCACTGGACAGCTGCCTGGAAAATACATGATTAGCCAAACAAGTCACCTCAAGGTAAGGCACTGCATTTTCCTGACCTCTGGTACATATGACTAATACCATCACGATTCCTCTCATTAAACACTTGTTGAGAATGTGCTATGTGCCAGGCAATCTTCAAGGATGGTTCCATTTATTCTCAAAACAACTAAAAAGTGTAAATCCTCTTATTAGCCCCATTTTGCAGATAAGAAAACTGAGACTTTAAGAGTTTATCCTGCTATTCTGAACTCAGAGACTCATTTTTGACTACTGAGCAACAACCCCTTTTCATACCAACATATGAATATTCAGTTACCTGCTCACAACTCTGCTTACTTGCTTCATTCCAAGGATTTCTTGGTCATCCACTTGGCATATTGAATTGAAATCTCCACATTTATACCTAATTGAAGTGTGTTTGCTTTGTTAATTGAGTTTAGACTACATAAGCAAGCATCTTTATGATATATAGTGAGTAATGAGATACCACTACTGGAGCTAATCACATAGAGGCTGGATTGCTGCATCTCCTGCCAAAAAGATTAACTCATGTCTCAAGGGAAGATCTTTTGAGTGGATTTAACAATCCACTCAATTTTACAATGAAAAAATATATAGGAATTTGATTTATATATTTTATTTATATATATTTATTCCTATGTGTATATATATATATTTTTGGAGACAGTCTTGCTCTGTCGCCAGGTGCCAGGCTGGAGTGCAGTGGTGCGATCTCGGCTCACTGCAATCTCCGCCTCCTGGGTTCAAGCAATTCTCCTGCCTCAGCCTCCCGAGTAGCTGGGACTATGAGCACACACCACCATGCTCAGCTAATTTTTGTATTTTTTAGTAGAGACGGGGTTTCACCATGTTGGCCACGATGGTCTCGATCTCTTGACCTCATGATCTGCCTGCCTCGGCCTCCCAAAGTGATGGGATTACAGGCGTGAGCCACCGCACCCGGCCCTATATATTTTTTAAAATAAAAAATTTCAAAAGTAGCACATGCTTACTGAAAAATTTCACATAAGTAAAAAATACATAAAATGTAAACGAATATCTCCCCTTTCAGAAAACACTCTGCTCAGCACCACTGTTCACAGTGCGTTATATGTGTATGATTGATCAAATAACAGAAATTTGCTTAACAAGCAATCCCAGCTTTCTTTCCATCCCTACGTAGCCCTGTGATTGACAGTAATGGTAGCCCCAAATATAATGGTGGTTACTGTTTATTAAGTACTTACCAAGTACCAGGAGCTGCACTGGGTGCTTTGCACATACAATCTCATGCACAACAACCTTATATA
The DNA here is from genome assembly GCF_001604975.1 of Cebus imitator. NCBI lineage: Eukaryota > Metazoa > Chordata > Mammalia > Primates > Cebidae > Cebus > Cebus imitator. Next base: position 950,015 of record NW_016107858.1, read on the forward strand.
GTAGGTATTTATTAAGATTTGCAAGTAAGGAAACTAATGCTTAAAGCTACCTGGCTACTATATTAGAGTGTGGAATTTCACCCAGGTCCATCTGACTCTAAAGGCCATACTCTTTCCAATTTCTGTGCATTCCATAATTCCATACAATAAAGAGCGAAAAGGACAAACAGCAAAAATACCTACCTCTTCTCAATCTCCTGGGAACCAGTTCAGTCAGTAGCAATGAGAAAACAAGACAAGTCAAAGCAAAAGTTAATGTTAAGGCTGACCAAATGAATTTATTGGAATTAAAAGAAGGATGAAATTATTGACTGTTTACTTTCCCATCAATTATATTTGCCCTATCAGCCCCATGATGACAGCATATAGTATTTGTTGGGCACATATTTCTCAACATCTCTCTCTGCCGGAAACATGACATAGATTGGCATTTCTTAACCTGTGTTAATTTTGAGGAGAGGGTGACTCTACAGGGGTCTCAAAGAAAATTGCAGTCGTCCCAAGACTATGCCAGATATAGCATAAAGCCACTGTCAAATTCGGAGCCCCTCTCATGAATATGTACGTCAGAGTGGAGAAGGACTGGCTTCCAATGCCCTATGTATGAGAAGGTGCCTCAGGTCCTTGACCCTGGCATCACAGAGCCTGATGCTCCCAGTGGTATCCAAACTCCCTGTCTACTGAAGCTGAATGGGGACCCAAAGCTTGGGCTCAAAGACTGTTCACAAACAACTCAGGTGGAAGTCAGTGGAACAGGAAAGATATAAAATCCAGCACTTTAGTCAGACCTACAGAGAAAGATTAAGAAGAGACATCTCAGCTGACATCTGGAGGACATTTCTGTTCAACCATTCTGGTGCAAACATCTTAGAGACCTGAGGAAAAGAACAGCCTGTTGGTGCATAAATGTGGCACCATGGCCCTGTAAGAGCAATGGCTCCAACGGAGACCACATGGCACATTCTGCTCAGTTCCCAGCCAGCAAGCAGTAAATGTGCTTCTTTCTTTCCCAATCAATCAATAATCTCGAAGTCAAATGATTGGGAATGCAATTATTTACAAATAATTTAAGATATGTATTTGTAATAAAAAGGATAATAGGTAAAATGAATCATTCATAAGTTTCCAGGCTTTATTACAGTCAATAAATTGCTTGCAACACATCTCCCCAAACATCAACGTGTTGCCACGTAAAGATGAGAGCCCCTAGTTAATGAATAAATACGTTTCCAATTATATGTTTTGTATAAATTTAATCATATTTCATTAAACAATTATTTTGTCTGTACCTATTGTTATACTGTAATATATCATAGTGGAAATATATCCCTACGCTTTCTCCCAGAAAATTATTCCTTTCTATCCTGCTTGTCAAAAATAGGGTACTAAGACTTTGCATTTTCTATTATGCCATGAAAAATTTTTCTCTTATATTATCTCACTTAAATCACTCAGACATTCCTTAGATTCTGGAGCAGATAATTTCTAAAGTAAGTTCTATTCTGATTCTATAAGTAGTACTGTAGAAATGTATACACACAGAGAAGATGTTAAAAATACGTCATTGCATAAATGCTATCAAAATGGTAATAAAAATATGCACAATATACAATATGTTATTAAGGGGTAGGTATGTCCTGACACTGGGTAGGTTTTCTCAAGTTTGATGATAAATAAATAATCTACTTACAGCTGAGTCTTGGTGAAAAGCTTGGATTTCTGGCTTTGGGGGTGGGGCTCGTGCTCCTCACACTACCATGGAAAGAATATTCTGGTACCACTGGCTATTGAGCTCCATGCACCATGAGGGGGACCTGCCATTCCAGGAGCTGCCTACAGCATAATCATTGCCTAACGCAGGAACCAAAAATCCTCTTTGCTCACTCCCTGATTCTTTCTTCCAGGATGGCCCACGTATAAACGCCTGTGGACTGTCCTTGGGGAGTATCCATCTAATCTCTCTCTAAGCAGATGTTCTGGGATTCCTCCAAGTACAAACACAACTCAAGGGCAACAGCTTGATCAGAAAATGTAGAAATGAAGAGCAGTTGGTTCTTTCTTGGGTACATTAAGGTCGTGACAATCATCTTTTCCCAGAATGCAATGAGGCGATGAGCTTTCTCTCTCTTTTGGGACATTTGTGAATGGAGTTTGGTACTGGATTTGTTGTCAGGAGTTGTGGTGGCTAAAGCCTGAAAGACAGCCTTTTCCTTCTCCTCGTTGGTGAGTGAAAGGGTGTGCATGGATGTGGGCTTATTTCGTTGGATGTTACAACACATGAGGGAGTCTTCTCTGTTTGTTCTGGTGGCCATGGCCATGGGCTTTGCTTGGACCGCGCCTCTTCATGCCACCTGCCCCACCAGAGGGATGTGTATCTGGAGCTACAGTACTACAGCATGCTTGCTGTCTTAGCTTTAAGGGGCTCCTAGTTAGGGCTGCCCCCTGCATGCAGTGCTTCCTTTCTTTCCCACTGGCACCCCTTAGACCTTTGTGGCCCCTGATTTTTGGTCCTGCCATTACTCATGACCTGGTGATGGCACTGCTTGCTGTGGAGTTCTGAAGGGGAAAAAGGCAGAACCATCAAACATCTATGTAGGGCCCAGATGGGGAGAAGGCGTAAGTCTGAAAATCTTGCAGTATTTTAACTGCACCAAAATTAAGATAAAAACATTACACACTGTTAAGAGTTATGTGTCTAAAGCTCAGAAATCCCCTAACAACATGGGATTTTCCAGATCTGAAGAAGCCCAAAGGTGGTGCCTAGTAAAGGCCTTAGAATCATCAGCGATCCAGGAAATACAAATCAAAACAATGAGATACCACTTTCCTCAGTAAGATGGCTATCACGAAAAAGACAGATACCAAATGTTGATGAGAATGTGAAGAAATTGGAAGTGGCCATATGATCCAGCAATTCAACTCCCAGGTACATATCCTAAAGAAATGAAAATATAAGTCCACTAATAACTTGCACACAAGTGTTCTTAGGAACATTATTCGTAAAATCCAAAAAGTGGAAACACCAACTCCCAAAAGGACAGTCCACAGGTGTCTGTACATGGCCCTGAAAGAATGAGTTGTGGAGTGATTTTGCGTTAGGCAATGACTGTGCTGTAGGCAGCTCCTGGAATGGAGGTCCCCTTCATGATGCATGGGGGTCAGTAGCCAGTGGTACCAAAGAGTATTCTCTCCCTAGTACTGTGGGGAGCACAAACCTCACCCCCAAAGCCAGAAATCCAAGCCTTTCAGTGAGACTTCGTGGTAAGTGGTTTATTTATTTGCCATAAATAAACGTATGCTAAGTTTATATGCCAGTAGTTTATTTCTCACAATTGAGAAGAACAGTACCCAGTGTCAGATATATCTACCCCTTAAAAGCATATGAGGCCAGGTGCAGTGGCTCTTGCCTGTAATCCCAGCACTTTGGGAGACCGAGGCAGGTGGATCACCTGAGATCTGGAGTTTGAGACCAGCCTGACCAACATGGAGAAACACCATCTCTACTAAAAATACAAAATTAGCCCGGTGTGGTGGCGCATGCCTGTAATCCCAGCTACTTGGGAGGCTGAGGAAGGAGAATTGCTTGAATGGGGGAGGCAGAGGTGGCAGTGAGCCAAGATCGTGCCATTGCACTCCAGCCTGGGTGACAAAAAAGCATCTGATAAAATATTTCACATATTTTTATTTGTCCATTAACTGATGAACGGACAAATAAAATTTGGTATACTCATGCAATGGAATCCTATTTGGTATGAAAAGGAATGAAGTACTGATAACATGCTGTCGTATGTGTGAAACTTGAAAACATTATGCTACATGAAAGAAGCCAGTCTTAAAAAGATAACACATTGTATAGTTCCATTTATGTTAAATGCCTAGAATAGGCAAATCCATGAGACATAAAGCAGATTAACAGTTGCCTAATGGTTGGTCCAAGTATAGTGGTATTTACAACTAACTGATCACAACCAGTTATAGATTTCTTTGTTCCTTCTCCACTCCCACTGCTCCGCTTAACTCTTCTTAAGAAATATAGTTGCCTGGGTGGAGGTCACCTTGGCGGCTGTCCTGGGGCGGCTTGGTCTGTGTGCTGTCAAGCAGGTTCAAATCCAACTGTGTCCTTTGGAGAAAAACGTGGAATCAATGAGGACCTTCCTCCAGGCGGTGAGCAGCAAGAGGGTCCGCTCCACTAATCTCAGCTGCTCCGGGATTGCGGACGTGAGGCACAAGGGCTCCCGGCCCTGTGTGGACGTGCTGTTCGGAGACCTGTATCTCCTGATTGTGCCTGGCGACCCTCCCACTGCTCTGGAAATGCTCACTGCCTTCGCTGCCCACAACCCAGCCAGGCAGGTGGCGGGCAGCGAGGACATGCAAGGTGCTGATGCTGGCCGCTGAAGCACAGAAGAGACCAACAAGATGATTTTAGCATGGACTAGGACACTTAACCTAAGAAGAGTTTCACTTAATCATTCAAATCACTGTCTGGAGGGCCATGGAGTGCAAAATAAAACTTAAAACCCTGCTACCAAAAAAAAAAAGTAATCAAAATAGCATGGTACTGGTACCAAAACACAGATGTAGACCAGTGGAACAGAACAGGGGCCTTGGAGACAATGCCACACATCTACAACCATCTGATCCTTGACAAACCTGACAAAAACAAGCAATGGGGAAAGGATTCCCTGTTTAATAAATTGTGTAGGGAAAACTGGCTAGCCATGTGCAGAAAGCAGAAACTGGACCCCTTCCTGACACCTTACACTAAAATTAACTCCAGATGGATTAAAGACTTAAACATAAGACCTAACACA
>NW_016107858.1:955025-956320 GCF_001604975.1 Cebus imitator
AATCTACCCACCTGACAAAGGACTTATATCCAGAATCTACAAAGAACTAAAGCAGATTTACAAGAAAAAAACAAACAAACCCATTCAAAAGTGGGCAAAGGATATGAACAGACACTTTTCAAAAGAAGACATACATGAGGCCAACAAACATATGAAAAAATGCTCATCATCACTGGTCATTAGAGAAATGCAAATCAAAACTACACTGAGATACCATCTCACACCCATTAGAATGGTGATCATTAAAAAATCTGGAGACAACAGATACTGGAGAGGATGTGAAGAAATAGGAACACTTTTACACTGTTGGTGGGAGTGTAAATTAGTTCAACCATTGTGGAAGACAGTGTGGCGATTCCTCAATGACCTAGAAATAGAAATTCCATTTGACCCAGAAATTCCACTACTGGGTATGTATCCAAAGGATTATAAATCATTGTATTATAAAGACATATGCACATGTATGTTCATTGCAGCACTGTTTACAATAGCAAAGACTTGGAACCAACCCAAATGCCCATTGAAGATAGATTGGACAAGGAAAATGTGGCACCATGGAATACTATGCAGCCACCAAAAACGATGAGTTTGTGTCCTTTGTAGGGACATGGATGAATCTGGAAACCATCATTCTCAGCAAACTGACACAAGAACAGAAAATCAAACACTGCATGTTCTCACTCATAGGCAGGTGTTGAACAATGAGAACACATGGACACAGGGAGGGGAGCATCACACACTGGGGTCTGTGAGGGGGTCCTAGGGGAGGGATAGTGGGGGATAGGGAGTTGGGGAGGGGTAACATGGGAAGTAATGCCAGATATAGGTGATGGGGATGGAGGCAGCAAACCACATTGCCATGTATGTACCTATGTAACAATCCTGCATGTTCTTCACATGTACTCCAGAACCTAAAATGCAATAAAATATATACATGTTTTAAAAAAAGAAAACTAGAAAGTTGATGATGTTATTAATAAGAATTTTTATATAGAATTTAAATACATTTGGAGGAAAATCATGAAATCTTCTGAAATATACAGAATTTGAGATTCTTAAGGACATTTAGATAGTGAGGTAGAGTTCACATGGCTATAGCCCTAAAGTAATAAAGTGATTGGCAAAGGTAAACATTGACAGTTTAGCCTTTGTAAAACTTTAAAATTATTTACATAAAAAACTCACCTAATGTGCCTTCTACTTCTTGTTTGTCAGAATTGGGCTGCAGCTCGCTGAACATATCGGTGTGAGTGAATCCATGTGACCAGGGTCCAGGTTTTGTCCAGCATGCCTAA
>NW_016107858.1:957200-964592 GCF_001604975.1 Cebus imitator
AAAAAAAAAAAAAAAAAAAGACATTTTCCAGAATGGGAAACATTATCTAGTCGCTGACCTCACTAGAGAAGTCGTGTTTGCCTGTCAGTTTCCTCACTGTTTGATCTCCTTGTTTCCCAGGCTGTAGATGATGGGGTTCAACATTGGGTCACAACACAAAAGAGCACAGAGACCGGGATGTCTGTGTCCAGGCAGCACCCTTCTCCGGGCCTGTCATAGTTGAAGTGGTCTGTTCTAAAGAAGACAATCCGAGGTGGAAGGCACAGGTAGAGCAGGCCTTGCTCCTGCTCTGAGCAGAGGGAATCCTAATGATGATAGAGATGATATGTAGGACGGTGCAGTAAACAGGCAGGGCTCAGGCCAGTGGTGGCCCTGGCCACATGGAGCACAGACTCATTGACAGAGGTATATGAGCAGGAGAGCTTCAGGAGCAATGGGATGGCACAGAGAAAGTGGCTGATGGGGTTGGGTTCACACAGAGTGAGTGTGGCTGTCAGTGCTGTGTGTGTCCCAGAATTCACCAGCCCACACATCCAAAACCCAGTCACCAAACACAAACCTTCCCACTCATTAGGAGCTTATATTGAAGAGTGTGGCAAATGGCCACACGGTGATCATAAGCCGTGGCAGCCAGCAAAACCTCCTCAGTGCTGTCTCACGTCACAAGGAAGAAGATCTGGGAAAGCCAGCCCTCGTAAGGAAGAAGTTCACCCTCATAACTGGAATGATGGTAGTTACTAAGAAAATAACCCATTGGAGTATAGAGGGCAGGACTGACACTGACTGCATTTCCCGGAAGAGACATCAGGTAAATGACCAAGAAGAACAAAAAGAACAGCCTTTGTAATTCAGGGTGCTTGGAAAAATTTAAAAACATGAATTCAATGACCAGTGTTTGATTTTCTACTTCTTTGAATTCTTTCTCAATTGAAATGAACATTGGGAGATAAATAAAATAATCGTGTGATCTGATGACAGACGTCAGGAGAGCTGATTAACTTTCACATCCTTTAGTTCTTGGATTAGCTGACATCTCTTCTTGATTGTGTAGCTTGACTCTGAGAATAGGGTTGTGTGTTCCCCCTCATTGATTCTCTGGCCCCATGTTTTCTTGTTATGCATATCACTTGTCTATTAGCTTGCTTGGTTGCTTCCCACCCCCACCAGTACCTAAAGTCCTTAGCCAAGGAGTTTTTCTCTCTCCTTAATTCATATGCACTCAAGAAAACTTTTTTCAGATGTAAGGAAGGAAATCTAGTCAGTACTGATACTGCAAAAACACTAGTTGGTGAATTATAGCAGAGCCCCAAACTTTTTCTTCTAGCTTCTCACCTCCATGAGAAAAGTCACCATACCAAATTCTGCTTTACCAAGTGTGTGGTAGACCTTTACCCTCTAGTGTTACTCAAATAAATACGTTGCGTTGCATACAGAAGGAAATTGCAGATGTAACTCATGTTACTAGTCACATGACTTTAAAATACAGATTATCTTGGCTTATTTGACTGGCCCTTTTAAGGGATAATCACATAAGCCCCTAAAAGCAGAGATCTTTCTCAGGCTGAAGATGAAGTCAAAGATTCAGATCACAAGTAGGATTTGACATGTCATTGTCAGCTTGAAGATAAAGGGGGCCGCTGTTAAAGAAAAGGTAACCTTGATCCTACAATCACAAGAAACTGAATTTTGTCAGAAACTGGAATAAACTTCGAAGTAGAATCTTCTGCGAAGTCTCCAACTGACACCTTGTTTTTAGGAGAGGACCCAGCTGAGCCACGCCACACCTGAACTTCTGACCCACAGAATGGTGAGATAATTAACGGGTGTTTAAACTGCTAAGTTTGTGGTAATTGGTTATGGTACCAACAGAGAACAAATCCACTGAGCATCCCATTTTGTGTAAGAAACTTCTGATAATTTGGGGTAATGATGACAGAACACCACTCTAGAAGCTTCAGAAGTGACTTCATCCTACACCCTCTCAAACCTGGGAGCATCCCTGTCTCCATCTTGTTCTTTTTATCCTTTGGGCTGCCAGTGACTAGTTTTATCTCTCAGAGAACAAATAAAGATAATACAGAAGAAAACATCAAACTTAGGCTATTCAATTTCGCAGTAAGTAGCTCCAGTAAAAGATTGGGAGAAAGACAAACTTGGAACTGAGTAGAATGATATTTCTGGATTATTTTAAAATTTTAATTCATCTCTTCCTTCTCTTTACTGTAAACAACAAACATATTCTAGACTGTGACATAATAATCCCCAATTCTAGGAATCTTGAGAGCTCATTCATTTGCATCTGAAATTATTTTCTTGGTGGATTGTCCTTAAATGAAGCTTGGCTCCCCTATTTTCCACAGAAAAATAGGGAGGAGGTCTGTGTTTGGTGACGGGGTTTTGGATGTGTAGGCTGGTGAATTCTAAGCTGTATTTTTTCCTTAGTGTATATCAGTCATCAGAAGCAAAATCCAGCTCCCTCTCTCTCTCTCTCTCTCTCTCTCTATATATATATATATATATATATATATATATATATATTTATGCACACACATACACACATACATATATATATTTTAAAATTATACTTTAGGTTCTGGGGTACATGTGCAGATCATGCAGGATTGTTGCATAGGTACATACATGGCAATGTGGTTTGCTACCTCCATCCCCCTGTCACCTATATCTGGCATTTCTCCTGATGTTATCCCTCCCCAACCTCCCCATACCCCCGCTGTCCCTCCCCTAGCCCCCCACAACAGACCCGCGTGTGTGATGCTCCCCTCCCTGTGTCCATGTGTTCTCATTGTTTAACACTCACCTGTGAGTGAGAACATGCAGTGTTTGATTTTCTGTTCCTGTGTCAGTTTGCAGAGAATGATGGTTTCCAGATTCATCCATGTTCCTACAAAGGACACAAACTCATCGTTTTTTATGGCTACATAGTATTCCACGGTGTATATGTGCTACATTTTCCTTGTCCAGTCTATCATTGATGGGCATTTGGGTTGGTTCCAGGTCTTTGCTATTGTAAACAGTCCCACAATGAATATACATGTGCATGTGTCTTTATAATAGAACAATTTATATTCCTTTGGATATATACCCAGTAATGGGATTGCTGGGTCAAATGGAATTTCTATTTCTAGGTCTTTGAGGAATCGCCACACTATCTTCCACAATGGTTGAACTAATTTATACTCCCATCAGCAATGTAAAAGTGTTCCTGTTTCTCCACATCCTCTCCAGCATCTGTTGTCTCCAGATTTTTTAATGATCACCATTCTAACTGGCGTGAGATGGTATCTCAGTGTGGTTTTAATTTGAATTTCTCTAATGACCAGTGATGATGAGCATTTTTTCATATGTTTGTTGGCCTCATATATGTCTTCTTTTGAAAAGTGTCTGTTCATATCCTTTGCCTACTTTCAAATGGGGTTTTTGGTCTTTTTCTTGTAAATCTGTTTTAGTTCTTTGTAGATTCTGGATATTAGCCCTTTGTCAGATGGGTAGATTGCAAATTTTTTTCCCATTCTTTTGGTTTCCGGTTCACTCTAATGATTGTTTCTTTTGCTGTGCAGAAGCTGTGGAATTTAATTAGATCCCATTTGTCTATTTTGGCTTTTGTTGCCATTGCTTTTGGTGTTTTAGTCATGAAGTCCTTGCCTATGCCTAGGTCCTGAATGGTTTTGCCTAGGTTTTCTTCTAGGGTTTTCATGGTGTTAGGTCTTATGTTTAAGTCTTTAATCTATCTGGAGTTAATTGTAGTGTAAGGTGTCAGGAAGGGGCCCAGTTTCTGCTTTCTGCACATGGCTAGCCAGTTTTCCCAACACCATTTATTAAACAGGGAATCTTTTTCCCATTGCTTGTTTTTCTCAGGTTTGTCAAAGATCAGCAAGATTGATAGACATCTAGTAAGACTGACAAACAAAGAAAGAGAGATTACACAAATTACTAATGTCAAAATGAAAAAGGGGATATCATTAGAGACTCTGCCAATATCAAATGGATAGTAAGAAAATACAAAAAATAATTCTACACGTATAAACTTGACAACTTAGATGAAATGGACCAATTTCTTGAAAAGCACAAACTGTCACAACTTACCTAATCTAAAATAGATAATTTGAGTAGCCCTATCCATAACAATTAAGAACATATATGTTTATGAATTAATCAATATAGTTATGTCAATTCTCTCTGAATTGATATGTGTAGATTTAATGCATTTTCCATCAAAATCCCAGTGAGATTTTTTAACAGATATAGACATGATTATTCTAAAATTTAAGTGAAAAGTTAAAGAAACTAGAATAGCTGAAGCATTATGTTTTTAAAAGAATTAAATGGGAAAAAGTACTGTACCTTTAAACAAGACTGTGTAGTATTCATGTAAGGATAAGACAGGTGGATCAATGGAACAGAATAAACAAACTATAAGTGGATTCTTGCAGTATGGGTAATTGATTTAAAATGAAAGGGTAAAAGCAGTTTAGTCTTTCAAGTAAATGGTGGTGAAGCATTTAGATAGCTATATTTAAAAAAAAAAACCTGAAACTCAACCTCAACCTTACATTTTATACTAAAATTAACTCAAAATGCATCATATGTTTAAACTTAAACCATAAAACTATAAAACTTTTAGGAAAAAGCATAGGAGAAAATTTTGCAGACCTATGATTTGGTGAACATATTTTACACATAATACCAAGGGCTTGATCCATAAAAGAAAAAAATTAGTAAACTGACATCATCAAAATTTTAAACTTTTGCTCTGTGGAAGATCAGAGGACAAAAAAGCAAGCTACAGATCTTGAGAAAATATTTTCAAACCATACATCAAAGGACTCATCTAGAATTATAAAGAAGTCTCAAACTTAATAAAAAATCAAATTAGAAAATTGGAAAAATACACAGAGAGACATTTCATAAAATCAGTTATAACAATAACAATGATATTCAGCATCACTAGCCATTAGGGAAAAGCCAAATAAGACCATGATGAGATACAGCATACCCATTAGAATAGCTCAGATAAAAATAAACAGTACCAAATATTGGCAAGGACACGGAGCAACTGGATCTCTCCCACAATGCTAATGGGAATATAAAATAATACAAGTACTCTGGGAAATAGTTTGATAATTTTTAAAAACTCAACATGCATTTGCTATACAATCCATCAACTTTTCACCAGGCTAGTTATCCTTGAGAAATGAATATTGACATTCATATTAAAGCTTGTACATGATTGTTCGGATGAGCTTTATGCTATATAAGTTATATCATGGTATATAAGCTATATTTTATATGATTATATATGTTACTATATAAAACTATATATATAGCATTTTATTATAGAGCCAAACACTGGAAGCAATCAATATGCTCTCCAGTTAATGAACAGTTAAACAAACTATACTGCATCCATCATGGAATACTGCTCATCAATAACAAAGAATGAACTACCAGCAGTCCTGCCCTACAAGAAATCCTAAAGTGTATCATCTCAGGCTTAAAAGAAAGAACACTAGAGAGTAATTCAATGTACATGAAAAAATAAAGGGGCCGGGTGCAGTGGCTCACGCCTGTAATCCCAGCACTTTGGGAGGCCGAGGCCGGTGGATCACGAGGTCAAGAGATCGAGACCATCCTGGTCAACATGGTGAAACCCCATCTCTACTAAAAATACAAAAAATCAGCTGGGCATGGTGGCACATGCCTGTAATCCCAGCTACTCGGGAGGCTGAGGCAGGAGAATTGCCTGAACCCAGGAGGCAGAGGTTGCGGTGAGCCGAGATCGCGCCATTGCACTCCAGCCTGGGCAACAAGAGCGAAACTCCATCTCAAAAGAAAAAAAAATTAAAAAATAAAAAATAAAATAAAAAAATAAAGAACACCAGTAAAAGTAATTGACTAAATATAAAACACATTATAAACATATGTTTTAAATTATTTCTTCTCTTAAGTAATTTTAAAGACTACTGTTTAATACTTATGGCTGGGTGCAGTGGCTCACTCCTGTAATCTCAGTACTTTGGGAGGCTGAGGTGGATGGATCACCTGAGGTCAGGAGTTCAGGACCAGCCTGGCCAACTTGGTGAAACACTGTCTCTACTAAAAATACAAAAATTAGCTGGGCGCAGTGGTGCACACCTGTAATCCCACCTACTTGGGAGGCTGAGGCAGGAGAATCGCTTGAACTGACGAGGCAGAGGTTGCAGTGAGCTGAGATTGCACCACTGCACTTCAGCCTGGGTGAGAGAGTGAGACTCTGTCTCAAAAAAGAAAAAATTAAAAATAAAAAAAAATACTTACAAATATGTTAATGAGTTTATAATGGGAAGAGAGTTACATAGAAGCAAAGTTTTTGTAAACGATTGGAATTAACATTAATCTGAACTTGTTAGGTTTAGATTAAGACACAGATTTTATGCAATGCCCGTAGCCAACCCTTAAACAAAAACTTTAAAATACATCGTAAATAAACTTCAGTATATGGGAAATCTCTGTACCTTCTGCACAATTTTGCTGTAAACCTAAAAATGGTCTAAAAAGTAAAGTCTATGTTTATTTTTATTTATTTATTTTTATTTATTTTGAGATGGAGTCTCACTCTGTCACCCAGGCTGGAGTGCAGTGGCATGATCTCAGCTCACTGCAACCTTTGTCTTCTGGGTCAAGTGATTTTCCTACCTCAGCCTCCCTAGTAGCTGACATTACAGGCATGTGGCACTTGCCTGGCTAATTTTTATATTTTTAGTAAAGATAGGGTTTCGCCATGTTGCCCAGGCTGGTCTTGAACTCCTGGCCTCTAGAGATCCGCCTGCCTCAGCCTCCCCTAAATTCTGGGATTATAGGCATGAACCACTGTGCTCAGCTTAAAGTCTATTTTTTAAATCAAAAGCTAATAAAGGAGTTTAAATGCTGCATTTGAAACTCTCTATATAACACAAAAGATAGCAGTAATAGAGGAACAAAAATACATCAAATATATAGAAAACAAATTGCAAAACAGCAGATGTAATTCCTACCATTTCAATAACTGCATTAAATGTGGATGGATTAAACACTACAAATCAAAAGCAGGGATTCAGATTGGATTAAAAAGCAGGATCCAGGCCAGGCACAGTGGCTCCCGCCTGTAATCCCAGCACTTTGGGAGGCCGAGGTCAGGATCACCTGAGGTCAGAAGTTTGAGACCAATTTGGCCAACATGGTGAAACCCCATCTCTACTAAAGTACAAAAATCAGCTGGGCATGGTTGTGGGTGCCTGTAATCCCAGCTACTGAGGCAGGAGAAATCACTTGAACCCAGGAGGCAGAGGTGGCAGTGAGCTGAGATCATGCCACTGCACTCCAGCCTGGGCAACAGAGCGAGACTCTCTCTAAAAA